>NW_025407824.1:981242-1082833 GCF_003324165.1 Naegleria lovaniensis
GAGACCATTACAGATCAACACAAGAAAAATGTAACTCATCATGAAGCAGTTTCTTCTTCTTCGGAATCAACAGAACATTGGAATGATCAACTTCCCGATGAATTATTCTCCATTATTATTGCCTTTTGTGATTGTTTTGATTATACTCAACTTGTACTCGTTTCAAAACACATGAATCAATTATGTAAGAAATTCATTCCGTTGGATATTGCTTGTAAAAAGGCTTTTATGGGATCTTTAACGTATGAAGAATTTATCACGTTACCCTTGTTCATACAGCAACACCGATCGTTGCACAAGAATTTATTGTGCCAACATCCAAAGAAGGTTTCCTTTCTATTATTCCCGAATCGTATGACCACCAATACTACAACAACGGATCATCATCACTTTGAAATTCTCTCCAACAATGATGATATGAAGAATTATTGCTTGAATTATGCTCTCGTTTCTGCCTTTTATCAAAACAACAAGTATTTAAGTAATAGTTGGCATGGTTTCCATAACTTGATGAGTCTGAAAGGAGTCTTTCCTCATACTCAAAAATTGGTGTCTGATTTGGCAAAAAGTATAGATCCACGTTTGCTTTTCAATTCTTCCTTTCGAAAGTTTTTCGTCGAGTTGGCTGAAGTATTGGCAAATATAAGATCAACCTTCCAAAACGAGAAGGAATTATTATCGTACTTTTCAATGGCATCGTCATCTTCGGTGAATGTAGAGTATGCCAAATGCTGGTTTTTTTCAATGCCTGTCCTCATGCAAACAAGTACTTCATCAAGTCTTAAACACATTCAACAATATTCACAATATTTGGATGAGGATGATAAGAAGAATGAATTTCTATGCACTTGGATGATTCGACACCATAAAATGTATGACATTATTCAAATGTCTGGTCAGAACCAAAGTCGAGTGGTCTTGAGAAGGTGGATTTCTCATAATCCAACTCTATTTTCCTCACTCCCAAAATGGATTCAACATGACAAGTTGGTTGCTTTAGAAGCTGTCAAGGAAAACCCAGACCTCATTTATCCAATCCTTAATACCGAGTTGAAGCAAGATGTGTCTATCATGAGTGTCATGCTCAAATATACACCTTTCTCAAAATTTCTGCAAATGGCAAGATCAGTAGACGGTATTAGGGACAAAGTTGTGTCGAATAAGGACTTGTTGATTGAAGTTTTTTCGAAAGGACACGAAGCCAACTATGGGTTACTTGAATTTGCGCCTCCAAATATTAAGAATGATAAGCGAATGATTATGGCATGTTTAGAAAGATTCTACACCAAGTATCAATCTCTCTCTGATATGATGAAAACCACACAGCATCACATTTCAGAAATCAGTAACGAGTGTAACAAACTTGAATCGTTCTATCATGCCAAGAATAACCATGTACTTTTTGATCGAGAAGTGGTGGAGACATGGTTGAAAATAACATTTCCCAAATATCTGAAAGGAGCTAATTTTGAAAAATTTGGAAATGACAAGCAATTAATCATGAGAGCCATCGCTTTGGGTGAATACTCCATCATGCCATACCTCTCTCAAAACATGCAGCAAGATTTTGAGATTGTCAAATATATTGTGGAGAAAAATCCGAAATTATTTCCAGTAGTGTCACCATTAGTGCGATCAGACATTGATTGTGTTAGAAAAGCCATTCACACACATGTTGATTACTTTGAACTAGGTAGGTTGGATAGTTTTAAGGTTGTTGGTTGTAAATCCATACCTACCATAACACAATCTTGGTGTTCATGAATGTCATCATCATGTTGAATCAGCTTGTGAAAAAATTAGAAGTAACAAAGAATTCATTTGGCAATATGTTAAGGAAAAGAAAAGAGCAGATATTTTGAAATTTTGTCATGAAACAGTTTTCAAAGATACACAATTGCTAAAGAATATATTCTTGTTAGTGCATGAAACAGATTCCAGCGCCTCCATTGGTTCAAGGAGGTCCTCATTCTTGAATGATTTTCCTGACCATGTGTTCACAAAATTAGAATTTTTATCGTTTATCATTGAGAAGGATGTTTCTTTTACTCAAAAAGTGTCACCATCCCTCAATCATGAATTATTGATGAAATTATTCCTGGAAGTATTTGCAAATATTGAAACTTCAGATTGTTTGAGCATGGTACAACAATTTTGGCAATATTTACCTAGTACTTTGAGAAGCAAATCGTTTTTCATGGAATTTATGCAACATCATCCTCAATTAATCATTGGATGTCCTTTCAGTAATGACAAGGATATTTGCTCTGTTGCAATCAAAGCAGATGAAAAATTTGTAATCTTCGCTTCTATCGAGTTAATCATGAATGATGAAAATTGGTTATTGGCATGTCACAAAAATTGGAAATCAAAGCTTGCTGCAGTGTATAACAAATCTGTGGGTGAAGAGTTAAAGCTATTGTTGAATTTTTCGTCATTGACGACCTTTTATAGAAATAAGCCAACCTCGACAACGCTTTCAGAAAACACAGACAAACACGAGGATACATTGCTTACATCCAAAACTCCAAAAAAAAGCCTTAGCAAGAGTATTTCAGGAATTTTGAATTTTGGAATATCAAGCAATGAGAAATGAGAAATCAAACCCTTTAAGCTACACTGCAACAGAGTCTTCACCACCAAATTTTTGAACAAACTCATGTACCAAATACAACACGATACCGTTTTTTGGACCAGTCGATAAGTGGATTCAAAAAGCAAGATAACGAGCAATGAATGGCTACTAAATAAATAATCATCAATATTTTACTTGTTATTGTTTGAGGCCAACTGTTGTTTCCTCATTTCTCTCATTCTCCTTGTTTGTTGATAATCATCAACGACATTGTCAGAAGTTGAAACGCTGACAAAGCTGAAAATCGATGAAATACTCTTCCTTCTGTCAATGGTAGAATCATCTGCCACAGATGAACCAGCCATACTAGCGGCACGAACTAGAGTTTTACGCTTCTCCTCACGCACCTTATCAATCCTCTTAATTAGCTCAATAAATGCATTCTCAATTCCTTTCTTTTTAAATGTCGCTGAAGTTTCCACAAGAGGACATCCTAAATAGTCACTCAATTTCAAACCTTCTTTTGTATCGACTTCTCTCTCTTCATCACTCACGTCACACTTATTTCCAATAATAATCACTGGTAAGATCGTTGAGCTAGCAGTTGTTGTAGTACAAGTTGGAGTACTTGCAATCGAACTTGATGAAATATTTGTTGTATTCGAAGAAATGGATGTAATAGTAGTATTTTGATTCGAATTGCTACTACTACTCATTGAAGTTGCATTTGTTGTTGTCACAGAAGGTGACGTTGCATTTCCTGGTGTGGAAGGTGTTTTCGAACTTACTGAAACCATACTAGTCGTGGTGGTGGAGGTATTCACAACGAGTGGAGGTTGTTCAGAAGGAGAGGAAGGACTTGTGATCGATTGTTGTTGTTGTTGAGGTTGTTGCAAAGTGGATGATAAAGTAGTAGCAGAGGATGATGATACTCCATTCGTTTCATCTCCGACGAGTGTTGTTGTTACTCCTTGTTGTTCTGAATTCACTGTTGTCGATGGATGGACATTTGACATTTGAGAGGATGGTTCCGATGAAGGAGAAGACACTTGATTTCGTGTCGATCCGTGTTGCTGTTGTTTCTGAGCTGCTGATTCCTTCTTTTTTTTATGAACATTCTGCCATGAATTCTTATTCATCTCTGCCAATAAAGGAGAACTTGGATCCAATAATTGAAGAATTAATTTCATATAATTCTTGACACGTTCGGTTGAGAATTTGTTTGTGACATCATACATGAGTAAATATCCATCAATATGTGTCTTTAATTCCTCTTTTTCCTCAGTTGTGAAACCAGTGTCGTATAAAGTGATCATGGAGAGTTCATATTTACAATTTTGAAATTCAACAGTAAATATATCTGAATGGAGTGTGATTTTGAATTGTTATCATATTTATATCATAACATTGTAATAGTGTTATAGTAATAGTAATTGTAGTAATAATAGTATGGATTTTTAAAAGATTCAAAGAAGATGAAATTTTGAACAACATTCGAGAGAGATAGAATCATTCCATAAATAGTCCCATTCATCATTTCCCAATTTCATCAACAATGATCAAGATAGATCCATACCGATCCGAATGATGATGATGAAATGACAATCATATGAGTTCATAATGTCATTTTGAAATCATTGTACAAACGTTTAAAGTGTCAGTTTTTCATGTCAACAACCACATATATTTGTTTGAATATATTATGTATATATATTATAAATATATATATCTGTTTATATACTTACACTTGTTGGCTCCAGGTCTCACCTGAATGATTTTACCATCAAATAATTCGGTGGCAGCTTTGGCAAATTCTTGTTTTCCAACAAGTGCAGCACCCCTGTTGTCATGATAAAATGTTCACGCATTTGTAGTGTTGTAGTTGTGATTGTAGTTGTGATTGTAGTCATTGATAATAATTATTGTAATATAATGTTGATAATGAATACAAGAGATTCATATTGTATGAAATAGACCAATGGAATATTCAAAATATCATTTTCAATATGAATGATCATCATCATGACGAGATAAATTAAATTACCTACATGACACAAATACTATATTTAACCGTCTTCATGTTCGCGCGGCGTGAATGAATACTTGTTCTTCTTATAAAACTGATGAGAGTGTATTCTAAATGACTTTTTTGAAAGAAATTATTTTGGTTCTCGGCTCGGTGTGTGGTTGTTGTTGTTGTGTATTGGTTCAACTGAAGATGATGATGGTCTGTTGAAAGTCTTGTCGTCGCTTGTCAATATATTTGCTCGATGAAAAAAATGATGACTGACAGCACGGAAGCGCTCTTGGATGAATAGCAGAGAGCTTTTGAACAACTCAGCTATCAATATGAAACGCAGAGTTGTGTGGTTGTGGTATTTTTTAAAAGTGCCAATAGAAACGTCAGTTTTCATAATTGGAGCATGTTTGAGCGCTTATGGAATGTCGTGCACGGATCAGTTCTGTCAATTTCCAACGAGAAACCTTTATTTCACAAATCAAGATCAGTGTTTTCACAGATGTTGGCTCATCCTTGTTTTTACATGAAGAATCATTAAAGCTCATCCTTGTTGTTACATGAAGAACGGTGTTTGAGTTCAACATCATCAATAAATTCAACATCAAATTCACACTTAAATAAACGATCCTCTACTTTGCTCCAATGAACAACATTCCACCAATCTGACACGTAGGCAGCTCGTTTGTTTTGATGTTTGAGGTAATAAGCATGTTCCCAAACGTCTAATAAAAGCACTGGTTCGTCGATAGATTCTACAGTGTTGGACGATGAGCCTTTTTGGGAGTTTGTCAGTAATTGTTCATTCATATAAGCACTATCTTGGTTGGCATAGGTTTTGATCAACAATTCTGACTTGAGAGTTTTCAAATTTGTTCTTTTCACAAGAACGACCTGTCAATGGTTATTACATTTGATTGTAATGATTCATCAGTTAGTGTGTGGTGGCCATGTGACATAACAGTCATGGTGATTAATATAGGAATGTATCTGATCAACAAACACACACAGCAAAATACCTACCCATCCACTTCCAAACACTTTCAAAGCTTGATCATTGAATTGCTTAATAAATTCATCAACAGATCCAAAGTATTTGCTCAACGCTCGAGTCACTCGTTCACTTGGTTTTGATGTTCTATGTTTTTCATCCATCATCAACTCAAAGAATAAATTATGATTTACAAATCCACCTCCATTATTTCGAATTATCTTTTTTGTAGCTTCATCCACTGGTAATAAATGTAAATTTGCCAACAAGGTTTCAATTCGTTGTGCTTGCCAAATAAATTTTTGAATATCGTCATTGGTGCTTTTCAAAAGAGTTTCAATGGCTCCATTTAAATTATTGACGTAGGCTTGATGATGGCCACTGTGGTGCACTTTCATGGTGGCTTGATCAATGTGTGGCTCCAACTCGTGATAGGTATATGGTAAATGTGGTAATACGACAGGATTAATACCACAATCAATAATTCCGATAAGAGTCAACCACAACGATAAAGAAAGAAGCAGAACGGAACTTGATTTCATTTTTTTGTTGCTTTTTTTAAAAAGAAGCATTGTTATAATATAGCTGGACTAAAAAAGACAAATTCAAAAGTGAAGGAAAATTATTACACAATTTCATAGCCAGATTAATCAATAATGGCAGAGATGGACAAATCAGCCTTGGTCAAGCCCATGTTACCATTTCCAAACAAGTTGTTAGGATCGATCTTTTGCTTAAGAGATTTCAAAATGTCCACACCTTGTTCTCTGACAACTTCTGGCATCCAGTGCTTTCTTAATTTACCAACACCGTGGTGGTGTGACAAGCTTCCTCCTTGTAACAAAATTTCATCTCTTGCCTCAGCCTCAATTTCGGAAAAGACATGAATTGGATCCTTCAATCCTCTAAAGATGAATCCATAGTAGAAATAGACACATGCACCAGTTTCATAGGTTTGAGTGACACGAGCAGACACCCATGGAACAGAAATGACGCCATGCTTCTTGGCAGAATCAACCACTCTCTCTCTAACCTTGTTAATCATTGGAACAATGTTTGACCATGGTACAGAAGTCTCAAAGCTTTCAGCCATGAAATAATAATTGAAACCATAATCTCTCAAATATGCAATCACATAGGTTAGTAAATATCCTCTACCACCTGCTTCAGCTCCAGCCTTCAAACCTCCATACTTGGAAGTAATGTCATAAATAATCTTTTGTTGTCTATCAACCTCTTCTTGAGTTCCTTCGAATAATAATGTAATGACACACATCTTTTCAGGGTCAAATCCTGCGACTTTGGTGACATAAATCTTCTTGAACCAATCGCCAATGCCCTCAAACACGCTCTCTTGCTTTGGTTTGAGAGATTGACCAAATTGGAATTGAGAGTTGTCGATGAGACGAATGGAAGCAGGAGCAACTCTCTTAGTGGCAACCTCATGAAGACAAGCAACTCCAGTTTCAAAATCAGGAACAAGAACTGAGCCATAAACTTGACAATCAGGACATTTTCTAACTCTGAGAGTGACCTCAGTGACAATACCTAGAGTACCTTCTGATCCGAGGAATAATTGTAACAAATCTGGACCAGTGGATTTTCTTGGAACATTACATGGAAGTGACCAAGTACCAGTTGGTGTAACAATCTTCAAATTGACCAACATGTCCTCAATATTACCATACAAATTTTTCTTCATTCCTGATGCTCTTGTGGCAACCCAACCACCAACCGAGCTAAATTCAACACTGTCAGGTTCATGTCCAAGAGTGAGACCATATTTTTCTTTGAGCTCCTTTTGAACTTCAATTCCAATAGCACCTGCCTCAATAACTGCAGTATTAGACTCAAAATCAACACTCAATACACGATTCATTTCTTGCATATCAACAGAAACAATCATTCTAGTTTCATTCTCAGGACACATCAAAGCTTGTGAGACGTTGGTACCACCTCCGTATGGAATGATGGTTAATTGATCGGCATACTTGTTTGCAATGGAGACAATTTGTTGAACATGATCATGTGAACCAGGATAAATCACCATATCTACCAATCTCTTAAACTTTCCATATCTCAATTGATAAATTTCTTGGCATGAGTGTCCGTGAGAGTGCAACAACCGAACTTCGTCTTCAAAAGCAACAAATTTAAAGCAATTTGCTTGTTTGATATCATCAACGAAAGGCTTGCAAATAATTGGTTTGCCAACCTTCTTTTGCATATCTTCCCATGATTGAGCTGGTGATGGATACTTGGTATCGAGTCCGGTAAAGTTTTCAAACCAAGGACGGAAATCTGGAACGTAGTGACCTGAGAGAATATAACGATCTCCGGTAACATAGACATCACGTTTCTCGTCCATGACAAAATCAGTATCTTTGTATCCCCATCCGTTCCATTTTGTTGTTTTTTGTCTCTTGTTTGGAATACTAGCTCCCATCTTCATCATGGAGGCTGTGGAAGCAGAGAAACCCATCGAGGAAGCGGAACCAGCACATTCGTTTGATGAAACAATGATATCCTGATTTTCAGAAGAAAATCTTTGATTTGATTGCATCAAGTGGGCTCCAATCATGTGCAAGCGACGTTGAGCCTTTTCATTGTCCGTTGTTGTGAGAAGAGAAGAGGAAGGTGCTGAGAGGTGCATTTTTTTAACAAGAAAAACGCTTGTGAAAAACCATTACAATTTTCGTTTTTTGTTGTTATCAACAGGTTTTTCACGCCCAAGTTGCATCAAGATGTGCGGTCGTACATGTTAATATTAAGAGTTAAAATGTCGTTCTCAATGAGAGCTTCCAGAAAGCACAATCGTTTATTGTTTTGGCTTGATCGTCTTGTCATAGTACATGACTGCTCTCAAACAATTTCCAGACTATGCGTAAATGAATTGTTGGAAGAAAAAAATTAATTTGCAACATGGATGCTTGGAAATGTGCACAACTTACCTTAAGAGCCTCAAATGATTGATTAATATCTTCAAAGTCAAAGTGATGAGTGATGAAAGCATCAGCATCGATTTCACCCTTCATGTAATCTTCGACGAGTTGAGGCACAGAGTCTCTTGATTTATATCCACCGAATGCTGTACCTTTCCAAACTCTACCAGTCACCAATTGGAATGGACGAGTAGAAACTATCATTGTAACAATGTTGGGTGAGTTCCCAACAAAAGTAAAGATTCGAAGAAATGATAATAAAAAACTTACTCTCTTGACCAGCAGCAGCAACTCCAATAATGGTACTAACTCCCCAACCTTTGTGGCAACATTCTAAGGCTTGTCTCATGAGTTTGACGTTACCAACACATTCGAAAGAAAAGTCAGCACCTCCGTCAGTCAAGTCAACAATGGCCTTCACAACATCATCAACCTTATTTGGGTTAATGAAATCAGTGGCACCAAACTTCTTGGCAACCTCAAATTTTGCATCATTAATGTCAATACCAACAATCTTGGCAGCACCAGCCTTCTTACAGCCAAGAATGGTAGCAAGACCAACTGCGCCCAACCCAAAAACAACACAATTTGATCCAGGTTCCTATTTTCACATGTTTGAAAATGTCACAAATGGTGTGTTCATGGCATTTCACATGATTCCAGAAAATTTAAATTACAATATTCCGAGAGTAATGTCCAACAAATAATAAACCTCTATAACTTACCACTTTGGCAGTGTTCAAGGCTGCGCCCAAACCAGTGGTCAAGCCACATCCAAACAAGCAAGCACCTGCTTTTGGAGCATTTGGATTAATCTTGGCACAAGCAATTTCAGGAAGGACAGTGTACTCAGAGAAAGTTGAAGTACCCATAAAGTGATACACAGTTTGTCCCTTGCAAGTGAATCTTGAAGTTTCATCAGGCATCAAACCCTGCAAATGTCATTTTGGAATTCAATGTTTGATCATCATGCATGATGATGAATATTCATGTCACAATGATGAGTTTGAATCGGTGGTATTACACGATAGTAGCATGGTGGTGGTGGTCATTGGAAGATTTCCATAAAATGTACCATCATGCCAAATGTCAAAATTATTGAAATTCCAATCATGTAATGCGTCCATGATCAAGACTTACCCTTCCTTGAGTAGCTCTAATCTTTTGGCACAAATTGGTCTTTGGACTCTTGCACCACTTGCATTCTTTACATTGTGGGGTGTAGCATGGAATGACTGTATCGCCAACTTTAACACTCTCAACACCCTCTCCGACGCTTTCAACAACACCAACACCTTCATGTCCCAAAATTGTTGGGAAAATACCTTCTGGATCACTTCCAGACCAAGTGTAAACATCAGTGTGGCTGTATTTAAAGTTGAATGAATTTAAAATTGTTGTATCACCATGTAATCCATACGGAAATCATGATGATCATAACGGAATATGTGAATATGATTGAAAATAATCGATAAAAATCCAAGTTAATATTTTTCAATACAAGAATCATTAGTATGGATCATCGACCAATTCCAAATAATATATATTATTTATCAAACAAATCATAATCCAAACGAACATCAATAATCCGCAGTACCACCCAATCCACTTACCACAAAGCAGTACACAACAATTTTACTCTAACTTCACCCTTCTTTGGTGGAGCAACGGTAACAGTTTCTAATGAGAGTGGTTGATTTGGAGCCCAACAAACAGCAGCCTTGCATTCAATTGGCTTTCCAGCAGTTGAAGATTCAGACATTTTTTTTGAATACGAGCAAGGTTATGAATTACAATTGCGAAATGATCTTGTTCGTTTGGGATGGCTTTTGATATCTCCAATCATTACCATTTGGTAGTGGTAATGCATTTTCAAAGATGAAATGTCACAAAAAAATGTTCAACTCATCGGCAGCTCATTTATTCATTGACATCCCAATCGAAGTCTTTCATTGTCAAATTTTCATTCATTTCGAATATTCTTGGGTGTATCGAGTATTCCGTTTAATTTGTCGACAATGTAATTGTATTGCCACAGGAACATCAACGAATTACTCGTTCGGAAATGAATTACATGTGTATTTGCGAAATGACATACATAGGACACGACGATTCGTCGAATGCTGTGAGAAGGGATATTTTCAACATGTCAACGGGTTGAAAATTTTTGGAGGACAAGAATTATCTCAATTCTCAAAAGACATGGACTTGGAGGATGAACTACTACACACAAACGAAGAAGAATTTGCAACGAGATTAGATCGATATCTTAATTGTTTTCCCAATTTACAAAAATTAGAATTGGCAAAGAGATACTTTGATCATTCTGTTGTGAAGGGAATGGCAAGCTTTCAAAATTTGAAAAGTTTAACACATTTGGATCTGTCGTCGGCACAAGTACATGACAAATCCATTCAAATAATTGCGTCAAATCCATTGTTTTCAAATTTAACATTTTTAAATTTGAGTCAAACAAAGACCTCCATTGTGAGTGTACAGAGCATTTGTTCATCGCCTTACATGTCAAATTTAAAGGAATTACAATACTCTCGGTGCAGAATGGGAGACGTTCTTCTTCATGACATTTCACAAAGCATGTTTTTGAAAAATTTGACATCTCTACACGTGTCAGGAAATAACATTACATCTAGTGGTGTGAAATACATTGGCAAGAGTTCAGTATTTAACAACCTGACCTGTCTCCATATCGATATCAATGAAATTTCAGAGGATGGTATTGTCTATTTGGCATCTTGTGAAAATTTATCAAATGTTGAGACATTCAATTTCGAGTTTAACATATCAAACGGAACCCATTCCAATTTAATCGCGACCATTTTAAACGGACCAATGAAAAAGCTCAAACGTGTTAGGTTCTCGTCGAAAGGGTTGAGTGACATTGAAAAATTAGTCGCTTGTAAGAATATTACCTCATTGAAGTCGCTCAACCTAATGTGTGGCTCTATTACAGATGATGAATGGAAATTAATAACCAATTGTTCAGGTCTCTCAAATTTGGAAGCACTACAGCTTGATTGTACACATATTACAAATCTCACACCATTGGCCACTAGTGAGTACATTAAGAACCTCACCTCTTTGGAGATTTCTGGTAATTACGCCTTTAAGGAAAGTGCATTCATAGAGCTCACAAAAGAATTTCCAAAACTTAAACAATTATGCATTTCGGATTATCGTCACTCAATTACCATTGACACTGTATTACATGCTCTCGAACATCATTTACAATGCTTAGAAACGTTAACGATGAGATGTATTGATTTTGTCTCGTGTGAAAAGGTCGAACAATTTGCCTCTCTCGATTCAGCCTCAAAACTCGTCTCTTTATGTGTGACACTCAAGAAAGGATTCATTCCTTACTTGTTTGGAAAGGCATCCAAACTTGAAAATTTAACTCGCCTCTGCATTCTAGAGCCACCCATTGAATTGGATGATGCTCATGCTCTCGCTTCAACTCCACTTCTTTCTCAACTAACGCATTTGCAACTACCTGGATTTTATGGTTCACGTATAGCGAATGTGAAAAAACAGGTCACTCAAATACTAGAGAAGAGTCCCTATCTGTACAAGGTTAATGGAGGTGAGAAAAATCAATTTGAGAGCGCCTTTTGGTAAATAAATACAGGAGGGGTGCTACGTATCTTCTTGTCACATTGTGGATAATTCTCTTTAAAATCCGTATTTATTAAAAAAAATATTTTTCACACAAAAACACCTTGACAACAACAACTGAATCACACATGACACCTCGAATTCAAAAACCAGCTCCATCCTTTTCCAAGACTGCCTTGTTACCAGATGGATCTTTCGGAACCATCAACTTGAGTGATTATAAAGGCAAATATGTCATCTTGTTCTTTTATCCTCTCGATTTCACATTCGTTTGTCCCACAGAAATCATTCAATTTTCAGATCGTGTCAAAGAATTTGAAAAATTGAACACTCAAGTCATTGGTGTCTCTGTCGATAGTGAATTCACTCATCTTGCATGGACACAAACTCCAAGAAATGAAGGAGGTTTGGGCCCTCTCAAAATTCCTCTCATCTCCGATTTGGATCAATCTCTGTCGAGAGAATACGGAGTGTTAATGGAAGATGGAACAGCTGTACGTGGCACATTTCTCATTGATGATCAACAAGTATTGAGACAAATTACAGTGAATGATATGGATGTGGGAAGAAATGTGGATGAAATTTTGCGTTTGGTTCAAGCGTTCCAATATGTAGCACAACATGGAGAGGTTTGTCCAGCAGGATGGCAACAAGGAAAGCCAACAATGAAGGCAAATCCAAAAGATTCGAGAGAGTATTTTGAGAAGGTCAATAATGAATAGCAAGTTTGGCAGATCAGCTTAACAATTTCTTTGTCTTGCTGGAATTGTCCAAAATGATAAATCAAACAAAAAAAAATTTCTAAAGAAAATTGATCATCAACCCGATTTTTCATAAATGATCAGCGATGAAGAATTCAGAAGGCTTATCGGAGTAGGTACAACCTCATCTTCCAAGCCAACCTCATCATCATCAACAACAAGTACAACGGTTTCCTTTCCCAAAACTTCATCATCAAGCCAACCACCCACTCAAGACTCATTACTAACTGCCTTGTTGAATGAAGAGGAGCCGGCTGAAATTCCTCGTTACGATCTTCGTCCAGCACCTCCATCATCATCAGTATCAACCCCTAGTACTTCAAACCATAATGATGTTCTTGATTTGTCTCAAATTGATACTTCGGTATTGAGAGAGGCTTTTGATGATTTGACTCAGCTAGATGATGAAGTATTGATATCCTCTCCAGCACTATCAACACCAAAGAGAAATAATAGATCCATACTACTACCACCAACACCTCCACAATTCGCTACACCTACAACAAGTGTCGTCACGAATAGGGCAAATGAAAATATTAATTCTTTGAAAAATGACAGCCTGAAATTATTTAATGAATCATCAGCAAGGGAAGATCAAGTCACTGTTACATCCGAGGAAGAAGAAAAAAGTGATGATGATATTACAACGGAAATTAAAACTCCTCCAAGAACAGCACGAAGGAAGAAACAAACAACTCCGAGCAAAACACGATCAACACCAAGAAAAAAGAAAGACACTAGCAACGACAATCAAGATGAAGACTACACAAACGATGCAATCACGCCAAAGAAGAGAAAAACTCCAACAAAGTCAAAAAGTACAACTCCGAAAAAGAAAAAGGTTGGAGGATGGGTTATGGATGCAGACGAGGAAAAGGATTGGGATGAAAAATCTAAGAAAGCCATTGAGGAAATGAGGAAACGTTTTGCAACCGTTGATCGAGTAGAGTTAAAGACATCGAGCCCTTTGGCAGATCAGGAAGAAATTCACTTGACTGAGCTCATTCAATAATATAAGAATTTCATGAGGATTTTTTCCAAACATGTCCGTTTCTACCTGCCATTTATTTGTACTCATTGGACATGGCGTGACAGCAGCAATCAGATCTGAGTGAATTAATTTCAAGAAATTGTATGTGGTGGCACTCAAAATTGGACAAGATTCGAAATCTGACCATATTTGAACTCGAGAAAAAGTTCAAACATAAAAAAATGCATTTAGTCACTTTAGCCACATGTAACTTGGATCAATGGGCTCTTGATTTTTCGGGCAATCTAGAGAGAGTGAAACAGAGCATCAAAATTGCCAAGGATAAGGGAGCAAGATACCGAATGGGTCCTGAGTTGGAATTATCTGGCTATGGTTGTCAAGATCACTTTTTAGAAACAGACACCTACACTCATTGTATGTATGATCCGAAGCGATTCCACTCTTAATTGTAAATATTAATAACCAATTCATTTGATCATTATTTTTCAATTTTTTCATCACACGAATTTGTTCGTGATGAACTTTTACACCACCCGCATTCATATCACAATATTTAGCCATGGAATGTTTGGCCGAAATTTTGTCAACCGATCTAACCAATGATATTCTTGTGGATATCGGAATGCCTATCAAGCATAAGGGAGTCAATTATAATTGTCGAGTTTTTGTTCACAACAAAAAGCTTCTCCTAATTCGGTAGGTATTCAGAGGTAGTATTTGTGTCGCAGAAAATAATTGGGTTCCATTCTTCACGTCTTAACTCCTCAAGTCCAAAATTATTTCTAGCGAATGATGGAAACTATAGAGAAACTCGTTGGTTTTGGTAAGTTTATTGTGTGACTGAATTCACATTAATTTTCGTGAATTCTTGAAATACTGCCTGTCCATTAGTGCATGGACAAAGAGATTTACAATCGAAGATTTTGTCTTGCCTGATTTTATTAGAGAAATAACTGGACAAAGAACTGTTCCAATTGGTGATGCAATTGTGTCACTCAATGACACGGAGGTGAGTACTGAACTAGGTCGGCCTTATTAGTATCTCACTCATGACAAATAATTGATGCTTTACTGCGCTCATACATTCATCATTCCACGACAATAGTTAGCTGTTGAAACCTGTGAAGAATTATTCACTCCAAATTCTCCAAATATTTATCTTGGATTAGATGGTGTTGAAATTATTAGTAATGGAAGTGGTTCTCACTCTTCACTTGGAAAATTGCATACTCGAGTGGACCTTATTAGAAATGCTACTGCAAAGAATGGGCTTGTCTATTTGTATGCTAACCAACAAGGATGTGATGGAGACCGATTATATTTTGATGGATGTGCCATGATCAGTGTCAATGGAGCAGTACTAGCTCAGGGAAGTCAATTTTCCCTTAAGGAAGTTGAAGTTGTGACGTAAGTTCAAGCATGATTTTAACACAGGCGTCTCACTTGATATGTTCCCGAACGCATTTCTTACCGACATTCAAATTCATATAATTTCACACATAGTGCCAATGTGGATTTAGATCAAGTCAGAGCTTTCAGAAACAAAATAGCAAGTAGAGCAGTTCAAGCTTCTGAAGCTGTCGCATTTCCACGAATTAGAGTTGACTTTACCTTAAAAAACGATCACTATTCTCAACGATTGAAACCTACACGTCCGGTTGAAGTTCGATATTTTTCCAAAGTGGAGGAAATTGCACTCGGTCCTGCATGCTACTTGTTTGATTATTTGAGGCGTTCCAATCAGGTGAGTAACAATATATGCAATGTTGTAATGAATTCGAATCGAACATTACTGTGATGTCACGTTGTGAATTGGTCATTGTTTGCTTTTAATCCATTCATCAATATATATAAATGATAGGGAGGATTCTTTTTACCACTGTCTGGTGGTGCGGATTCTTCCTCAGTGGCTGCCATTGTAGGTCAAATGTGTCAACTCATTCACAAAGATTGCACAGAGCCAGTCAATTCCTACGAAGATGAATACAATAAGAATATTATCCTGAAAGATATTCGTAGAATTTGTTGCAAGGATGATTCCTGGGTTCCATCTTCACCAAAAGAAATTGCCAATATCATCTTTACCACCTGTTACATGGCAACTGTCAATAGCTCTGCAACCACACGAAATCGAGCACGAAAAGTCGCCGAAGAAATTGGTGCTCATCACATGGAAATTTCTATTGATCATGTCGTAGACTCTATGAAAGAACTCTTTGTTCAATCGACTGGAAAAACACCACGTTTTGATGGAACGTATGGCGAAAATATTGCATTACAAAATATTCAAGCACGATTGAGAATGGTTGTGAGTTATTTCTTTGCTCAATTAATGAATTGGAGTAGAGACATGCCACAGCCTAAAAATTTACTAGTGCTTGGTTCTTCCAATGTGGATGAAGCTTTAAGAGGTTTGTTGTTGTTGAATTCATGTGTCAATGACCTTTTTCACAACCACTGATTGGATGTTGACATATATGATGAACAGGATATTTCACAAAATATGACTGTAGCTCAGCCGATATTAATCCAATTGGAAGTATTAGTAAGACAGATTTGAAGAAATTTTTGTATTATGCTGCTCAAAATTTAGGATATCCTTCTCTGATGGATGTGTTAATTGCAAAGCCAACTGCCGAACTTCAACCTTTAGAGTCCAATCAAACCGACGAAGAGGACATGGGATTAACATATGATGAATTGTCACGTTTTGGAGAATTACGTAAAATTCAAGGAAATGGTATTGTAGAAAGTTTTACAAATTTAGTGTATGAATGGAGAGACAAGATGAGTGTTCAACAAATTGCAAATAAGGTCAAACACTTTTTCAAATATTATGCCATCAATAGACACAAAATGACCACCTTAACACCTGCCTATCACTGTGAATCCTATTCTCCAGAGGATAATCGATTTGATTTGAGACAATTCCTCTACAATGTGGCTTTCCCTTGGCAATTTAAGAAAATTGATGAATTGGTCAAGAAATATCAAGAAGAGGAGGAAAGAGAACAATAACAAGAGAGTGGTGGCTCAATCCAATTCATTGGTGTATTATACCTAGAAATGATGAAAACAGTTGCCAGAGCTTTTGAACAAGGCCAAAGCCTCCATTTAATGTACAGTTAGAATTCTTTTTTACAGGTCATTATTTCATACATATTATTATACAGATTCTTAATTCACAATTGATCCATTAAATTAAATACACAATTATGTTTCTCAATCATCGAGATCGTCAAGATCATCGTCATCATCCTCCATATCTGCTCCTCTTGACATAAAGTATTGCATTAACACTTGCAACAAGTGTGCTGGAATATGTGTCACTTCTTCATCATCCAATTCGTGTGCATTCTCTTCCATCACACTTTCCAAATGAGTTTTTCTTCGTTTCATTTCCTCACTCGATAACAATAAGGAATCATTACAGGGTGCCCAAACATTGACAAAATCATCAATTCCACCACTACAAATCACTGGATATTCTGGATGACATACTACTGTATTTACAATGTCCTCGTGACCAGATAACACTCGAACTAGCTCTCCACTTTCTCTTTCCCAAATAAAGATATTCGAATCGTCACTTCCTGAAATGACATATTCTGAATGGAGACCAAAAAAGTTGACTCCCTTAATGGTTTGTCGTGAACAATGACCAGTGAACTTTCTTTCGTAGGTACAAGTTGAGGGAGCAGTTGGATCTTCCATAGAATCATTCATTGTAACATTCACACGTTCACCGTCTTCTTCTTCTTCTTCAATAAAAGAACCATTCACACTTTCATGAACAGTTCTTCCACTCGTGGTTGTCGTCGTCGTCCTTGTTGTCGTTGTCGTCGAGTTATTTCTCGATCTTCTCGATAAAAGACTCTGTGAAAATGACGAGGATGCACCTGCTGTTGGCGATGGAATGACTCGACTATAATCCACACCTTCATCCCTCTCAAAGTTTCTCTCTCGATCAAACAAGTAAATATAATCTCCCAAATGTGTACTCACAATCTTTGAACCATCTTGTGAAAATGCACATCCAGTGACTTCATAATCTCTCGGATCATAATTAGGCTCTACAGGTCTGTAAATATTCACATAAGAATTGGCATTAAAATTCTCAATCCTTCTCGTATCAAAGAGTCGTGTATCTCCAAGATAGGAACCAATAATGAGTTGATGAGGATTGAATGGATTTAATTCCACACTATACAATGTTGGAACTGTTTTTGTATGATATTCGAGCATTCGATAATTGACCACCAAGGAACTCACTGGATGTGTGTTGGAATTGGTCGAACTACTACTACTACTACTACCATAAGAATGATCATTCAACACACTTCCAGTAAGAGTAGGATTGGTGGTTGTTGTTGTTGTTGTGGTAACAACTCCTCCTTGACTCGAAATTGCTCTTCCACCTCCAATGGCTTGAGGTAAAATGGTATCATTATAATTACTGTAAGCATTCAATCGAGAAGGATGATGAGTGTTGCCAGTGCTACTATTACCATTGCTACTACTACTACCACTTCTGGTCTCTTTTACAATCTTTTCTTGTTCAATTTTTGAATTTGAATATTTACATCTCACATCAAACATTCGACAAGAACCATCCGCTGAACATGAATAGAAACAATGAGGTAAGAGTGGACAAGTTGCAATTTTTAAAACCTTTTTCGTGTGATGTTGATAGACTGTACAGACATCTTTTTCAATATCATAGAAACGAACATCAGAATCATTGCCACCACTAATAATTTGATGATGGTTCGAGTTGAAGAAATTTGTGGCAAAAACATTACTAATGTGACCAGAGAGAGTGGTGAGACATTTTCCTGTCCATGTGTTCCAAATTTTAACTGTTTCATCGTCACTGTGAGAGTCCATGACATGTGTATGAGAGTCCATCATCATCATTAGGTTCAACAATAAATGTTAAGGTGTTGTTGTTGTTCATGTATGAAAGTATGATGAGGATCATGAAAGTTTCAAAAAATTAATCATGATGGGATTCATGAAAAGATTGGAGTTATGTTTCATATTAAGGATAGGACTAGAATGAGTATGTATGGACTTACCTTCCAGTGACTATTAAATCTCCATTGGTGTTAAAATTAATGGCATTCACACAGCCCTAGGTGATTTGATTGAAAAACGTCATTTAGAAAATGTGAAACGAAAATTCGAATTTGTGTTTCAAAATTGATTCCAACAATGACGGTAATAACATTTAACTACATACATGATGTCCAACGAGTTTATGACTCCATCCAAGAGATTGCACAATCGAGTGATTCGAGCCATAGACTTCATCAACAAGACGGGTGGCCGAGAACTGCTTGATAATTTTGGAAATATAAAGATTGAATTGCAAATCCCAACATGATGGTTGTTCATAATGATCGGATGGTATTAATTTAAAATGTCGTCATCGGAATTTAATAGAATGATCCGTCATCAAAGGTACATACATTCGACACTCGTTTTCTCTTCTCAATCTTTGATCGGATCGAAGTAATAGATTTTTGTGGTGAAGAGTTGGCGTGCAACATGGCGATCAATTAATTGGATTTTTTTTTAAATTGAAGTCTTGTTTCATCTTTATTTCAACCAGAATGCTTCAAGATAAAATTGATTAGGGTTCTTTCAAAAAGGTAAAAACATTTGGTGATAGTCGGGATTGAACCGACGACCAATGGCTTATTAGACCAACGCTCTACCGACTGAGCTATATCACCTTCACATTAAATTAAGTCGAGAGGTTTTTAAATTTCTATCTTCAAAACTGTCTTCATCTCATAGCACGGTATTACTGTATTTATTTCTATTAAATCCAAAGACGCCGTTTTAAATTAATACCGTCCGTGTCCACAACTTTTTGGTTTTTGCACACTTTCATTATTTTTCATTAATTAATTTAAGGGGTAGTAGCTCAGTTGGTAGAGCGTGTGCTTCGCATGCATGAGGTCAAGGGTTCGATTCCCTTCTGCTCCAAAATTTTGTTTTTGGTTGTGTTGTTTTCTTCAAAAATTTCGATAGTATCAGCTGATTTCTCTACAGGATAAAAGGGAGTTGGCAAAGTTCACATCATCTCCAATTCGTTCCATAATTTTTCTGCCTTTTCGTGATCAATTCCTGCACCTCTTGCACCAACGCCAGTACACGTGTAGAAGGCTGAAATATTTGCGAATTTTAAGGCCTTTCCCAATTCATAGATGGTGAGAGTAGGTGTTTTTCGTTGTTCTTTTCGATGTGTTGTTTCCATTAGAAATCTACTCATACAAAAAACCATGCCTGCATTAAATGCGTCACCGGCACCAGTTGTGTCCACAATATTTGGAAATTTGGAATCGTTATGGCTTGTACAATAGATTAGTGCATATTGGAAATTTTCTCCTGACGGGCCTGAAAGTGAGAATGTTGACAATGTAGTTTGAGGAAATTTGTCACTTTGACTACTACTTTTGTCTTGAATAAGTTGTTCCATTGTCTTGATATGTGGTGCCTCAAGTGAATGCTCTTCTTCTTTATGCAATATCATTCCAATGGATCCCTTCGACCCAAGTGTACAGGTTATAAAAGTTGGTACCTCCACATTATTGCATGACAATTGAGAAAAAAGTAAGTGCATGGATATCAATCTTGCATCATAACCATCTTGGGAAATACATTGATTGATCCATGTATTCAGTGAATCGTGCCTATCCAATTGTGTCACATAGTTTAAATATTCCATTGGAAAATTCTCGGACAAGAACAGGCTATGTGACTTGGTAATTAATTCTAGGAATGTGTTCAATTCCAAAGTCGGCCGCATTCTTTCACATTCCATCATGACATATTTTGGTGTGTGAGTGTTGACATACGAAATCGCAACTGAAGAATATCTTCCATCCAGAAACAAAATGTCAATATTGGCATGTTTTTGTTGTTGAGTAAGCTCACTAAACGAAAACTCTTCCGAAAGTGGAGTGTTAATAATGGTTCGGTCATTTCCGCTTTGCTTATTAGGTGTAATCATTATAAAACTAAAGGCAGACTGAGCCGATGGTGATTTTACAATATTATTCAAATTCAAATCAATAGTTGTTCGTTCGACCGAATCGTCATGATGACATTGTAACTGGGCAAATTCTTCATAGATTGCCTTTCCGACGACATCATTTCCAATTTTACTGATAAGAGCAATTTCAATGAATTCTAGCTGAACTTTGTTTGGCTTATTTGTGGTGTATTGATCTTCATTGTCCATCATGATTGTGGGTATTTTCTCTCTCATCATTTGAATTAAATGAAACACCACGTTTGCAGCATTTCCTCCGCCGTGCATTTCCATAGAACTTGTTCTCATTTTGCTATTCGGAATGGGAAATTCATTCATGATAGCCAAATAATCCATGGTCATTACTCCCAAGCAATGAATGGAGAATTTCATTTTTTTGTAACGTAGAGAAATTTTATAAAACTGCATAAAATTGCACGACAAGAATTCCTATTTGTATCACCAATCTGCCTTGAGTTGATAGGGGCCCTTGGAGGAATAGCCATGTTCACTTTTTGCTTCTTCTTGCTTTTAGTACTCTTCTATTGTTGTTGGTTGTTGTTGTTTCAATTTGGCAAGACATAGTACTTGACACTTCGAGCGTTTCTCGATTCCACTCCAATGGCCCTTCAATTCCCAATTCTTGCTCGATACAACGTTCCAAAAACGATTCAGGCAGTTGAATCATCATTAATGGAGTCTGTTTCTTTGAATTTTCAGCTCGAAGTAAATGAGGTGCTTTTCGAATGAGTGTCAACAAAAGAGATCCACTCATTTTCGTCGAATTCACAGCGAAAGCAAACAAATGAAGAATGTTATCACCATTTTCATTTGCTCCAAGACTATCAAATTGTTCTTGGCTCATTCTTTCAATTATTCGTTGCATCAAGAATCCACCATAGGATTGGGCACAATATTGAATGACTAATCCGAGGAGTGGAGTTGTACAAGTGTCAACAGAGGCCGCTCTCATTTCCCATGTTGAAGGAATGTGTAAACATTTCACAGGCATCGTCAGAGCTTTCATCAATACTTCTTCCTTGTTCACTAAACAGTATGAGAGAATGGCATCGAGAGCTCGTATTCTTTTACGCCGGCAACAGTGTACCATCAATGAGTATAAGGCATCCACATCCCAATTATTGTAAAAATTTCGTAATAAAAATTCCAAAATGTAGTGGTGCTTGGTAATCCATGAGCACATCATGTAAATCAACTCATCTTTCTGTTTCCAACAATTCCATCCATAGCTCAATAACAACAACAAAAATTCTTCAGATCCTCTGTCATGCAATCCTGGTACTCTCAATAATCTTCCTCCTTGATACTCGTTACATAAATAAACGATATACTGTGCAATACATTGATCAGTCAATGAATTAAAAGATAATTCACACAAGTTCAAATCTTGACAAGGTACTCTCAAATCCTTAATCACGTACGAAATGAATTGTTTTGCTTTTTCAATATCAACGTCAGAAGCTAGTTTTAAAATGTCTTTCAACAATAATTGTGAAGATCCGTTAAATGAATAGCCAACACCTTTTTGATTTTTGGTGGTTTTTTCAATGATCTTCATGGCAATTCTTGGATCGAATTCTTGTAATAATTCAGTGATGCCGCTACCATTAGTTGTTTCAAATGCTTCCCCTTGGAGTGTAACTGTTGATGCGATTCCAAATGAAAATGGAGTCACAGTATCGTCCATACTGCACGAATAGAGCACGATTTTCTCCACATTTGGAAGATAGTTCACAAGATCGGCCTTACATTTTGAGTTGACGAGTACTACCTTCTTTACACACTCATGTGTGAAATTCACATTTGCATTCGCCGTCCAAATGACGACATGTTTCAATGCTTTCAAACAGCTCAATATACTGGTAATGGAGAATGCCTCACTTGAGGGAGTGTGAATGATCAAGGATTGCAGAGTCGTATTATCCCCAATGAACAGGGAACAAACAGACTCTTCAATACTGGACTCAGCATAATGGTTAATCGTTTCTTCCACACACGGAACATAGGATGATTTTCCTGTAGATTCATTCCAAAAGCCAAAACCAATTTTGGCCTTCATTTCATACTTGGATTTCATACAATCATGAGAAATGTGAGCATTCGTATTCGAAGCAGAAACACTATCAACACCATTAGCAGCAGCATTGATGGTAGAATTTGAAAGGCCGTGAAAAACAGACGCTGTCGATGAAATATTCACACCACTGTCATTCTCACTCGTTGTGGGTGCTTTTGTTGTTGAATATTCATTTTCGTCATCCGATAATGTCCTATATTGTTGATTCATGTCCTTCTCTTGGTCATTCTCATTGGTAGAACCAAAAGAAAAACTAAAAGTAGCACTAGTAGTAGTCGTTTGGTCAAAGGTTGTTGGCTGATCCACCGAAGATGAACCTGTCGGTACAGATTCGCCAAAACTAAAGCCGAATGTTGGTTGTTGAGAAGCATTTGAATTTTGATGTTCATCTTTTTCATTCTTTGAGATGTTCATTATTGGACTTGATGGAACCATAGTTGCAGCAACATCTGTAGCGCTTTCTGATGAACCAAAGCAGAATGTATTCACTGAGCCAGTTTTCAAAGAATGTGTCAAATTGGAGCAAAAGTTTCGATCCTTGAGTTGTAACTGGTTACATGGTGATGCTCCAAAAAGATTATGTGATGCAACGTGACCAACACTCGTTTCCATATGTAAATGTTGTCGATCGTCATACAAGCAAATAACTTCGGTTGCGAGCCGATCCTTGTTTTCTTTAAACAATCGTTGCACTCTCAAAAACGTTGCAATATATGGCAAGGTATGTTCATCTAAGGAAAATAAGCACAATTCTGTGGTTTGTAAAATTCGTCTCATCATTCGTGTATTGAATCGTTTGCAAATCAATCTCATTTTGTGAAAAGTCACGAAAGGAATGTCAAGATGATACTCGAGATGATGTGGTAAAGTTTTTTGTGAAGCATCATGGAAGGGATACTTGATCGCACGTAGATACTTTTGATAAGATCCTTCTTGTTGAAACACAGCCCATTTGGAATAGGTAGGAATGTATTCCAAAATATCATATTTAGAATTGTCATCGAGATGCTGACGGATCAATTCAAGAAGATTTGCGAGAGTGTCATGTTGTTGTGAGGTGTTTGATGTTGTACAATCGCCATCATTGAATAAATGTTTTTTCTTTCCTTCTTGTTGATCTGAAATAATCCAACGTTTGACGAGTGCACTGTCATTATCGTACTGGTCGTCAACATTGCATTCACGGATTGGCGTCAGGAACGATGGATCATCAACTTCTGTTTCTTCATGAAGTTCATCATCATCATTGGAGGATGTTCTTACTGATCGATTATGAATCTCCCATTGTTTCTTCAAACAATCACCGAGATTCAAGAGAGTAATGTCAGTAGCAGTGTCGGGATTGTTATTGATGGTTGTACTACGTCCAGGGGATCCAAACATTTTTTTGAGGGCTGAAATTAGGGAACATTTATTGGTATTTGCTCGAGAAATTAATGGAATTGTAATGTTCCTTTCAAGAGAATTCGTGTACTAGAAAGCGAGAACGGGACAGTTTGTTTAAAGGCTTGACCACTATTATGTTGTTAATTCAACCAAGATTGACATGAAGTAATTCGAGTACTTCGCCCTGCCAACTCGGTCTTGATTTTCGGTTACTATACCTTCTTTTATAAGAACAATGGTTCTGTTGCCTTCCCAAGAGTTACTTTTATGGGTGAAATGCCAATGCAATTCATGCCTGATGGAACTCTCTTAGTAAATTGTCGTTTGAAGAGTGTGGTTTGGGGTGAAGGAATGGCTCGTGGAATTGTGCCGTATACTTTTGATCCTTTTGAAAACAAGCCTCACGTGAGAGTCTTCAGCTCTCATACCTATCCATCCATTCATAGTGATGTGGCTCCCAAGTGTGCGTATCATACACTGAACGATTTGCCTATAAGGTAGATTTCGTTTCGGGTAGATGGGTCCTAGATAACAAAAAAAATGTTGAGATCGTTATTGGGTGCTTTTTCATCATCCTCGTACTCGTCCTCTCCAACGGCCTCCATTGAAGACTACCTACGGGAATGTCCCTTTCTCACGCAAAATACATTTGCTTCAAATTTAGAAATGGAACGTGTCATGTGCCAACAACAATTTTGGAGGCGAGAGGGAAAGACGAATCAAAGTTTGGGTCTATTAAATCAAAGTTTGAGTGAGAATGCTGATAGTTATCAACCATTGTTACAAAGAGCAAAATGGATTCCGTGGGTGAGTTTTTGAATGGAATTCATTCTTGTGTCATTTATCAATTTTTAATTGTGATGATAATCATCGGGATGATGTTGAACCAACCAAACAAATCAATTAATTTTTAATCAAAATTTTTAAAATTATTGGTAATAATTTTCGAAAATTATTACCGCGTGATTATTAACATGTTAAATGTTGAATTGATCATTTTAACACCTTCTCTCAATGATGGAAATGTTCTTCATGTGACACAAATTTTACACAATTTTCTGCTCTCTCTCTTGGTATTAGTGGTATCAAAGTAGCTATTTCCATAAACAGTCACGAAAATTAGCACAAGCCGATCTTGATAAAGCTCTCACCATTTTGATGAACCAAAAACAAAATCATTCGAGCAAGTTACTACCCTTTCCAACCTATATTATTACACTCGTACAAGCTTGGAAACATATTGTCAATGCAAATTTTGTATCGAGTGAAACTTTACTGGAAGATGTCAAACGAGAACGAGAACACTATTACGAACAAGTAAGAAAAGTTCTCAATGAATGTGGAACTTCGCCACAGGACGAGAGATTATATTTATTCTTTTCCGATGTTGAACCCATGTACACGATGGCATATTCACATTATTACAATTCACAGTATGATAAAGCACTTCGAGAGTACAAGTCTATATGGAAAAAAGCATCCAACACAAAATGCTCTTTTCTAGCCGAATTACCTCCAGAATTAAGAACAGAATTTGAAATCAAAGAAAAAACCAAACGAAGGAAACTTGAAAATGATCATTCATTCATCTTGAATGATTTTTATTTGGTCAAAATACCCTCCATGATTTCACAATCGTATTATCATCTGGCAACCGAGTTGGAAGAAGATAACAAACAAAAACAATCCTATTTACACAAGTCTGTAAAATATGCCACTCTCTCAATTATCATGACACGAAATTATAATCAAAAATATGGATTTGATTTTGGTGATGTCAATACTTATGGTCAGCGAGAGAATATTTATCGACAATTGAAATTGTATGATATGGCATTGAGGGACATTAATTCCATGATTCAATATTCACACCCGTATCAACAATTATCTTCAGCATTTTCAGTATACAAAACTAAATCACAAGTGATTACGACCCTTATTGAAGAAATTACCAAAGATGAAGCATTTAGTATAATTTTAGAGAAAAAGAGAGAACATTCAAGATTGAGCCGTAAGAAGCAACTTTTGGAGGACATTATGAAGGACCTGATACGAAAACATCAAACCATGACGATTAAGAAACCACTACGCCAAAAGGCAATTTGTAGTATGAATCGGATGGAAGATGAGCATACTCAAATTTCTGAAACGGAGGCAATCGCCAATCCATATCTAGAAATTTGTAAGTTTATGAATTTTGTGGTGAAATAATTATGAAGGATGGGCCTCATCTTTTTCACAACATTTCACAATTTTTACCACAGGTAAATGTTGGAATGACGCAAGTGATAAACTTGAAACACAAGCTGATATATTTCTCTTTGGATACACTGGTCAATATTTACCTGATACAAACAGTGATGATACACCAATGAGATATCCCGATACTATTTTGAACATTGAACAAGCTTTTCTCATTTGTGACATGAGATTGGATTGGGCATTGCGAAATAATCAACCTGGAGATGTTATTAACAAATATACAGCTCATTTGGGCCGACTGTTACATTCAACAATTTACAATAAGGAATCATGCACGGCGTATGAATTAGCAATTACACCAACCATATTTGCATCATGGTTTACGAACAAGACCCAACGAATATTTAGCAATGATAAGGTTAGTGTGGTGGAACACTTTGTCGTGCCCGAATGGTTTTACGATATTACCACAACGACATTGCGAGAGGAACTGATGCATGATTAAAAAGATGTGTTTTGAGTCTATTTGAGATGACATTTCCTGTCTTTAGAGTATCCTTACTGTTTGCTTCGCCGTGCAGTGGGCACTTTCAAAAAAAAAAATTTTGATGAGAGTGGGATTTGAACCCACGCCCTTGCGGAACACGGAATTTAACCATTCCTAAACGTGTCGTCTTAGACCGCTCGACCATCTCACCGTACATTAAATTTATTTCAAATGAATGGCATGTTCAAAAATGCTCCGTGGGAAGAATCGCGAAAGGAAGGACGCACGTTTTTAAAATCCGAATACATATTTATGCAATCCTGATGCAATGATATTTTGAAGCATAAAAAAAATGTCGTCACAACAAAAGTATCACATCCAAGTTCCCGAAAACTATGTTAAACCTCCAACAAATCCACAACCTAACGATCGTCTCGAAATTGCATACAATAACATTCAATTGGTTGACATTAATGAAATCAAAAAGCCCATCGTTCCTGAACTTGACTATTGCAAAGTGGAATCATTGATGAATACCATCGAAGAAGATTATGATAAAGTGCCTCCCATTGAAGCCCTCAGGTAGGTGCTTTTATTTTCAATTTTTATTCAATGATTATTTCATTAATTTCCTAAAACTTGAATTTCGAATCATATCACCAATGTTGGACCCATGAATCGCTCATATTGTTCACAATATTTTACAATGTGAATCTCCTTTTTGAAGATCTCCGAGTGGATGTTTGTATGTCTTTGGAGGATGTCATCGTTTCGAAGCTCACAAACAACTCGGAAAACAACTTGTCAAGGTCAACGTACGAAATGCTACTCCTCTTCAATTACAAATGTATCTCGGATCGAGTTATTTCACATTGGAAGCAGAATACATGAAAGAGAAACAAGCACGAGAGCAGCAACAATAATGTCACGGTTGAACTTGGCTTGGGTCAACTTTTGTAAATTCTCGAATATGAGGTATATTCAATTTTTATTATTCTTTGAATCCTTGTCTGCTCGAGTGCTCATAGAGAGAAGGGTTGAGAAAACTATTCATATTTACATGGCTGAAAATATTGTTTCATATATTTTGAAATTATCCATTACAAGTACTTTTGAGTATCAAAACAATAATAGTTTTGAATTTAAATACCTTTTTTGAACTAATCATAACAAGTAACAGAATGTAATTGCAATGCTCAAACAGGTCATGGCCTGTTTATGCAAGACTTATGATCATATTCACACACCATGGAAGTGATCTTGTTTCGGCCACATCCACGGATTCTTGTTATCCAAATTCTTGTTTTTTGGCCAAGTTCCAACTCTCTTGTTGTTCACAATGACTACAAAAGTTTATTCAGCATTTAAGGTTAAAGCTTCAAAGTCGAAGCATCTACAGGACAAGACGCCATCCTACCAATAATTCTGAACACTTTCCTCTTTCGTTTACCATGCATTCGCCATATGAAGCAATAAAGAACGAACCTGTGATCTCGGTATACTTCATCTCCTTTCTTCAACATTCCTTCCCAATCGCATGCTGTGATTTCAATACCTTTAAAGTCAATTTTTAGTAAAAAACAACAAGCTGCAGCAGACCATCAACACCATTGTTGCGAGAACACTACGCCACAACGGCAGCTCCTGAAAATAAATACCAAAAAAGCCGATCCATTTCTCCATTGTAGACAAAAGAAAATTTCTCGACAAGTTTTAATGCCAGTCTTTGAAATACGACCGCAAAAGATGTCGAGTGCAACCACAGGTGTGGTGGCCAGTGATCAACAACAACAGCCACCACTATCATCCAATGACGATCCTAACGAGAAGCCATCTCCTGTTACAACAACATCCGATCCATCATCCTCTTCGCTTCTTACAGAAGAATACATTTGTGCGGAGGAAATACGAGCACCAAATACTTTACCTCTGATGGCTGCAACCACGACGACTTCATTGTTGTTGAAGGAGAACGAACACCGTTACGACGAAGAGGAAAAGAGTAGTCGTACGGAAGAACATCTGTGTTCAGCAGAAACAACAACAACCGCTTCTCTATCAACACATCATCAGCAACACAACTTTGCGACAGCAACCCCTACACACATGGTTCAACAGCAGAGTTGCAACCACAACACTCAGCAACAATTATTATCTCCTCACTCCTATGCATCTTCTTCCACTCCTCCAAGAAAGGCTCGAGTTTCAATTTCCGACGACCCACAGCTACAACAACAACAACAACAACGAAGAAGCAGCTCTTCGGAAACAGCAACACTCTCCTCACCATCAATATCAAGTAATCCATCTTCTCAATCATCCTTGTTGGGCTCATGCTCCATAACACCCTTATTACCTCAAGGTGATGCAGCCATGATGCTCAACGAGAAGATTCATCAAATTTTCCTTCCTGTTTGCTTGTTTCTATGTTACTCCTATCTCGTTCTGTACTCTACCGATTATCCAATATGTATGGCCTTTCTATGCCTTTTGGCAATTGTGCTTAATTTTAAATTTGTTCGTTCCAAGGTACAACAACTGGTCATCATGTGCATGGTGAAACGACGTTTCATAGATTTGGATGAGCCAATTCATGAAGAAGGCCTTTTTAACACTGGCTCCACGCATCAGAGCCAGATCAATCACAACAACTCTGTCTCTAACCAAGCTGTCACTACCCCTACTGACACTGATACTACCAATAGAGGTAATACTGAGGAAATTAATAATAATAATAATGGAAATATTCATAACAGCGTTGTTGAGGAAAATGAACAAAGAATAGAAATTGAAATTTCCTCATCACAACAAGACATCTCCACCTCATCAAAAACCACCCCTAATTCTTCAACAACAGCTGCAGCATCATTCGCTATGAATTCGAAACAATCATCAATAGACACTTCAGCACCTTTCTACTCGCCAGATTTTTGGAAATTTGGACGAACTTTGATATCGTCAAGAAATTCTTCATCTTCCTCAAATCTATCCCTTGATATGGGCGAATTGGCGAGAAGGCAACGATATCTCGAAGTTTACACTTGCAAAGTAATGATTGTCATGAATGTCATTGTGTTTTTCCTTCGGCTATTGCTGTGTACAAAGGACTACACGGTTGGATGGTTAATGATTGGATTTCTCTCGAGCACCATTCACAATTATTCATATATTATTTTACAGAATGCTTTGGTGGATTGTCGTGTGCATTCCTACGATGCCATCATGTGGATTATACTTTCCCAACATGTAGTGTCATTTGGAATTGCATTTATTTTGTCAGCAATCCATCATCGCCATCTGGAAGCATTTGGAACATTTTGTCTCTTGACTGTGTTGAATTTCATGTTGAATTCTGTGAGTTACAAATTGATGAACCGTCTCAATACAATGAAGTTAATGACGAGCAAACTGAAAGAGGCAAACAGATCCAAAAACGCCTTAGTGAGTTCAATTTCTCATGAATTCCGTTCTCCATTGGTAAGTTACAAGGTGGTCATGTTTATTGTGTCAGACACATTTTCAACATTTTCATATATTGTTCCAAATTCATGAATGTTTGTTGTTGCAACGTTTGCGAAATCATGTGTCACTAACAGATGAGCATTTCTGGAAGTATTGAGCTACTGCTAGATACTCCCCTAACATCAGAGCAAGTAGGCTACATTAAAACTATTGGCAGCTGTAGTAGCATCTTGCTCACCCTCATTGAAGATATTCTTCAATATTCGAAGCTAGAGAAAACAAACATGGAAATTGCCACCAATTCAATGCTTGGAAAAACCAATAGCCCTGAAGATGAAGAGGAAAAGGCCGACACCTCAAAAACAGTATTCTCACTCTCCGATTGTCTCTCACATGTCAAGAGCATTGCAAGTGCGTACGCCTCTAGCTTTAATGTCACTATTGACTTTGTGAGTAGCAAATTCCTGCCGCCCTATGTACTGGGAGAAAGCGTGCGTTTACAACAAGTTCTCATTAATCTTCTTACTAACTCTATTAAGGCATCCCAAAAAAATCAAGTGGTTACACTTGCAGTTGAAGTTCCAGAGGACGACAACCCTGAAGATTTGGTCGACGACGGAAGATCCAACACACCAGAAAACATCGTTGTGAAACCAAGAATACCCTCACCTGAAACAGTTCTTAATTCTGATCCAAATTCAGAAAGCGTAGCTACAAAAACTGTTGTATTTCGTGTGATTGATCATGGCGTTGGTATTCCAAATGATGTTCAAAAATTATTGTTCAAGCCATTCTCGAGTCACAATAGAACAGGTGATGGTAGCGTTATCGGGACAGGTCTAGGACTAACTATTCTACGAAAAATTATTATTAACATGAAAGGAGGTATTTCTTACAAGACAGAATGTGCTCCCTCTCCTAATCAAGGAACCACATTTTCCATTTCCATACCTTTCAAACTTCCAGATCGAAAAAAGAAAAATTCTCTGAAGCAAATCGAGGAAATTCTGAGATCTCATCCCATCGTTTCGAATGGCCTTTCCGGAGGGGATGGAGAGGCTAGTGTAGTGTCAGCCACCTCAAGTATCATACCTACTTCCAATCTTGCCAAAGATGACGAGACAGATAATGGAAATAGTATTGATACAGAGCTTCAGAAGACTCATCTACTTCATAAAGAGCTTTACATGATGAAGAAGCGACAGTCAAAACCAAATATACCAAAAGGAGTAGGAACAATAGTGCACATGAACGGTCATCACCTGACTCCACCAACTTCAATGGAACAACATCCAAATTCTTCATCACCGTCAACATTACCCACACCGAACGGAGCAACCACTGTTCCAGATGACATCTACGAAACAAAAATTCTTCTTGCTGAGGACAATCCCATCAATTTATCAGTCCTGAAAAAACTACTAGAAAAAGGAGGGTTTAAATCCATTACAACAAGTTCAAATGGATTTGAGCTTGTGGAAGCCTTTAAAAACGAATATCACAATATTATTGTAACAGATTTGCACATGCCTTGCATGGTAAGTGTTTTTTTAGAAATGACTGTTTAGGTTAATGTTTTGCGGAATTAATTGTATCACACTAACCTCGACTACAATTTCAGAATGGTATTGAAGCTGCCAATGAAATACGATCGTTACCAAATGGTGACAAGACTAAAATCATTCTTCTTACTGCTGACGCCTTAATGGATAAATTCAACAATATGGATAGCATTGACTCGTGCTTGAACAAGCCAATTTCCAAAGATGATTTGAATGAGGCAATTATCTCAGCAATCAAGATTCAGAGACAAGAGCAAGAATAGCAAGGATTTCAGAACATGACCTATTAAATTAATAATTATTATTCCGACGTGTATTGCACGACACGACCACAAAATTACTCCATTGCAGCATGCTGAACTGCACCCTTTCTCTTGAAGAGCGTTTGATATGCCTCTTCGAGTGGCAGCCCCTTTTCATTCATTAACTGTAATAATTCATCTTTTGGAACATTCAGTTTCTTCTTCATGGCAAAGGTTAATGCAAATGAAAAAACACTCGTTCCTCCAATAAAGTAGAATACTAAACGATGATCGATTGGAAATCCAATACCGCTTGAAACAATTGCTGCAAAACTCACTCCAATTAAGAGCGGACCAACCATTCTTGCAATGGAAATCATCGATTGAGCGACACCATTCAAAACTCCTTGACTCTTGTTTGTCACCGAGTTCGATGTGAAGACGAATGAGCATGAGAACATGAGCCCCACTCCGATTTGTCTTACTAACAAAATAATACTCAGAGAAGTCCACAAAATTACACTCTTCCATGTCTGTGGATTTTCAGGATCATTTCCAAACCAACAAACTTCTGGGAAAATAACTAGAGAAACTGTGTGAATGAGTAGACCAACACGAAATGCGTTGATGGATCCAAGTTTCGACATTAAGAATGGCACAAATACCAATTGATTAAGGAAAATGAAACCTCCTGTAATAGCTCCAACAACTGTGTAATGATCGTATTATTTTAACAATTGATAAATAACACAGTTCAACACCAATATGAATTCAAATGGTCACATTTCAATCGCAATGTTATTAATATCCAATACTTACTTCCAACTTTGTATCAGATAATATGCATCATTTGAGTTTAGCAATTCAATTGCATTCATTAGAATACTATTACTTTGATAATTCTCATAGGCTACTTACTCTCATAGGGCGTGAAATTTAAACCATTATCTGACACTGGTAACATGGCATACAATGGAAAAACTTCATCAAACATGACTTGAGCAAAACCAACCAACATGTACAAGAAACAACCGACAAGAGGGGAAATTCCCTCAAATATTTCATGTTTGAATAGTGCACGCCATTCGATTTTTCTTTTAGGTTGGATGGCTGCCTCATCATCAGTATCGACAGCAGCAGCTAAGGATTTTGATTGTTGTACAGAGGAGGAAGCTTCTAAATCCTTTGCTGGAGTCGTGTTTTGTTTCAGAACATATTTCTTGTAATATTTACTTTCCTTGTTGGTTTCCTCTAAATAGAAATAACCTAGTACGACTGAAATTAAACCTAAGATTGTCACCATGACATTGGGAATGATATAAGGAAAAACGTCACACCAGTATTGAACCCATTCTGGAAATAGTTTCATAAACTCTGGATATTGGACGTTTGGTCTTGAAAACACTCCCCCAACTGAGATTCATGATCGAAAGAAAATTAGCGTGTGTAAATAATTATTGAACAGTTGAAAATTCATAGCTCTCAAGATATAAAGTCAACACTTACTTAGTGGGCCCAACACAGCAGCCAAACCAAACGTTACGCCTACAATACTAAATGCTTTGCCTCTATTGGTACCGTCTTTTGAAAAACAGAAAAGATTCAAAATGTTAAATTCAAAAAATAGTAAATTAAAGATGGCATTCGAATTTCCATTTAAACTTCTTGCTAACATGACTTACCTGTAATTTCTGTTAAATAGCTCTTGGTCACTCCCAAATTACCGTTCAACAAACCAAAAAGGAATCGCGAAAGAATAGCCCACCACAGCCATTTGCTAAAACCAAATAGACAACACGAAAGAGAACCAAGTGTCACGCCAATTAATAAAATTGGTCTTCTTCCGACAACGTCACTCAAATAACCCCAAAAGAAGCTAGAAAACAATTGAGAGAGATAATAGGAGGAAGCAATAAGGCCAGCAAAATAACCCAATTTTTGAGGATCATCTATGAATGTTCAAAGTAAAGGAAAACATGTCCGTGTGCGTAGTAGTTGGATCCAAGTACAATAAATTATTGAAATTTGAAAATGCACCACAAACCAAGTAAGAAATTGAAAAGAATTGAGAATATATAACCCAAACATGCTGAACCTACCAACAATATGGAAATCTGCAACCATGAATCCAATATATGCAAAAATTGCAGTCAAGCTTAAACTATCCACCAAATATATGAAAAACACAATAGCTAATTGTTTCATTGGAAGAGGCGTTGCAGCCACTGCGTGTGCCTGATGATTTTCTTCTTCCGGTGATGCAAGGTTATTGTTACTAGCCAGTGCTCCTTCTGAGGGCGAAGTTAACGTGTTGGATTTATAATAGGGTGCATTTACATCTTCATCATCATCGTCCATGACTAAATTACCGTTCACTCCTCCTCCAGAAGTAGAGTTCTGATGAAGAGCCTCATCATCCATAAATTCATTACCCAATTCCTCTAATTCCATGTTCGTCCTGGTAGTTCCATTACGCTTGTTGTTATGGTTCTTCTTATGATTTACTTGTTCTTCTTCATCGGATGCGTGCTGATCTATTCCATCTACCTGATGTTGCTCATCATCCTCTTGCAAATTTAAAAACTTTTTACGAGCCATTCGGAATTGCGTACAATAGTAATGCCGTTGTTGTTGTTGTTGTTTAATACTTTAACGTGCGCACAGATGTTGAAAAATTATATAATTTTAATGAACGAGCAATGTATTTCGTTAATAACGGCCTGTATGATACGACGCCTAATTTTTTCTACTTTTTCTTCTGTGTCATTGTTTCTTGAAGTCGACTTCAACAAAAAGTAAACCGTTCCAATTGTGCGTCTCTTCCACAATACCAAAGGCCGTGCGAGCAACGACTCTCTAATTCGCAGTGTCAGCTGTTTTGGCGGCATCCATCAAACCAGTCAGTTATCAAAAAAAATCAGAAACACCATTGTTGTTGGTTGTCAAAGCCAAAGAGTGTGTGTGATTTGAAAATACAAGAAATATATAACATTCTCATCCATCGACCCTTTTTGTTATCCTCGTCTATCCAATATTTCTCTTTAATTTCATTATCATCATCACACACACGAGTCGTAAATATATAAAACAATAACAACAATTTCTATCGAACCCACAACAGCAACAACAACATGTTGACAACTCCTCGTGGTGCTGGCAGTGGTTCACCCAATCTCTCCAACAATGCTCCTTCTTCTTCTTCTCAACAACAACAACAACCTCCTTCTTCAACCCCACAAGAAGATTCTGAAGTTGTTGTGGTTCAATCGGTCAATCCCAATGAATTAGATAGTGCCAATGAAACTTCCGAATTTGCTCTCTATCAATTATATAAAAGAAACTTTGAATCGGATACAATTGATGATTTATCATTACTCAAAGAACCAACCGATCAAACAGTGACTCGAATTTTGAGAAATCGTTTTTATAATCAACAACCAGACATCAATGGAGGAACTTCACAATTTTATACATATTTAGGACCAACAATTATTGCTGTAAATCCTTATCAAAAGACAAAACATTACAAGAATCATGTGAAAACGTGAGTAGTCAGTCCTATTGGTGTTGTTGTTGTTATTGTTTTTGTTTTATAACGATGGAATTTAAATATTGGTTTTGAAAATTTGACACTTTAAAAAAATGTTGGAATGTGTGTCATGATTCTCTTGTTGACCATGATGTAATTTTTGACTCTTTAACACACTAGATTCTATCATGCCAAGCAACCCTATGAAATTGGTCCTCATTTGTACTCTTTGGCTGAAGATGCCTATCGTCAAATGAAAGAAACAGGTCAAGGACAAACAGTGATTGTTTCTGGTGAAAGGTATGTGTTTGTTTAAATTTTCACACTGTTCTCATCGTCATTAATGAATGTTACAATTCTCATACATGTGATTGTATGGGATATTTTCACATGTGTGTGCGTGTCATCACAACACGTACCCGTCATCATGTCTCTTTAATCATTCATCAACATCATCGTCTCTCTCTCTTCGAATCATTGGTATGATCACAACAATCACATCAACACAATTGTTACACCCTCTTGTTTCACATCAACACGACGACGACAACAACAACAAACTCTTCACATCAACAGTGGTGCAGGTAAAACAGAAAGTTGTAAAATTCTTTTAGAATATATTAGTGCCATCTCGATCAGTGGTCTCATTACAGAAAACATTAAACGTATTCTGATTGAAGCCAATCCAGTGTTAGAAGCATTTGGTAACGCTAAAACTCTTCGTAATGACAATTCCTCTCGATTTGGTAAATACATGGAAATTTTCTTCAATTTTAAAGGACAACTCGAAGGAGCACACATTACAACCTCACTCTTGGAAAAGTCTCGAGTGGTGACTCATCGAAAAGGAGAACGAAACTTTCACATCTTTTATCAAATGTGTGCAGGTGCTGATGAATCGATGAAAAAAGATTTAAAGTTGGACGATGCCAAAAAATTCAATTACTTGACTGCCAATGGTCTCAATGCATCGAATCAAGCGCTCACCATTTCAGGAGTGAATGATAAATTAGAATTTAAAAATACGAGACAGAGTATGACTGAGGCAGGTATCAGCGTTTTGGAACAAATGGAAATCTTTCGATTGTGCGCTGGTATTTTACATTTGGGAAATGTGAAATTCAAAGAAGTGAATAACAATGGAAAGGAAACTGCTGAAATTGAAAACAAGGACACTTTAAGAACTGCTGCCTATTTGTTTCAAATTGATTACGATGTCTTGAGAGATGCCATTCTCTACAGAACCATTCACGTCGGTCGAGAGGCAACGAAAACGTTACAAAATGCAGAGAAATCTGCATACAATAGAGATGCTCTTGCGAAAGGTATTTACGAAAGACTTTTTGCATGGCTCATTCGTCGTATCAACAGTGCTGTGAAGAGACCTGACGATGCCAAATATTCCATTGGTATTTTAGACATTTATGGATTTGAAATTTATGAAAAGTATACCAAAGAAAAGAACTCTCTCGAACAGCTCAATATCAATTATGTGAATGAAAAGATTCAACAACAAGTTCAGAAATGGCTTCAATCCGAACAAGATGAATATGTGAGAGAAGGAATTCCTTACACACCCATTCCACTCAAAAACGTCGATCAAACGGTGGAAGTCATTGAAGGAAGACCACTAGGTATTTACAAATTATTGGATGAAGAATCACTCTTTCCTAATGGTACCGATGAAAGATACATGCAAAAATTGAATACTGCTTTTGGAACAGGTTATGCATGTTATGAGAAATCGAAATTTGCTGGTCTCATTTTCGATTTGAAACATTTTGCAGGTAAAGTGACGTATGATGTCGAGGGATGGGTCACTATGAATAAGGACACACTTTTTGAAGATCTTGTTTTGGCCATGAGAAGATCTCAATCGAATTTAATGCAACAACTTTTCCCTAGAGATGAAAAGGTAGATTCTTTTGGTAAATTGCAAAAAACAACGACCATGCAATTTGCAGAAGATGTTCTCAAATTTGTGGGCAAAATGAAAGGAAAGCATCATCATTTTGTGAAATGTATCAAACCTAATCATGAAAAGAAACCCAATGAATTCTTGGATGAGGTCGTCATGGAACAAGTGAAATATTTGGGAATTACAGAAAATGTTCACATTCGAAACAGTGGTTATTATTTCAAGATGGATTTTGATAAATTTTTAGATCGATACAAGATGTGTTCAGATGCTACATGGCCACGTTGGAATGGCTCTCCCAAGGCTGGAGTTAAGAAAATTCTACAAGAAATGAAAATACCAAAGTCCAAGTATGCTTTAGGTCAAAGTAAGGTATTCTTACAAACTCCAGTTCAATTGTTTGCATTGGATGAAAAGATTGCCTCTCGTAGAATTGAAATGGCTTCTATCATTCAGAGAAATTTTAGAAAGTACAAAGCCAGACAAAAGGTTCTCGCTGAACAACATTTACAAAAGGCCTTGGAAAAGACATTTGGTGAAAAGTGTGACAATTTATTCCAACGTTTGGTGAATCAAATTAACTGGAAGACTGGAGAACGTCAAAGAAAACTTCTCGTCGTTGCACCAAGTGCCATTTATCTGGTAGATCCAAAGACATATACCGTTCTCAAACGTGTGCAGTACAAGACCATTGATAGTTTGAAATGCTCTGCATTGAATGATGAGGTTATTATTATTTCTGCTCCACAAGTTCACGATTTAATGATCGAAGCAGACAGTAAGAATGAAGTCATGAAGGCCATTCGTGACTCGTACGATTTATTCTTTTCACACATTAATCGTGACAACTCTGCTCCTTCCAATAATAGCAATTCGTCACAAGATACAGCAGCAAACTCTTCATCTACACCTAGAAAAGATGTTCCAACTGATCCAAATGCTCCTCCATCTACTGCCACAGATCCTGCTTCATCGAATGATGATCTCTCAAAGAATGTTGCAGCACTAGCCACCGATGATCACAGCATTAAAACATTGCGTGTAGATATTGGTGAGGAATTTGTATTCCATCCATTGAAGGCATTGAATAAGAGAGTCAAGTTTGTGAAAAATTTCAATGCCAAATCTGGAACAATGATCGAAGTGACCACTGAAGGTTTATTGGTCAGTTCAAAACCAAGTGATGACGTCTTTGATGGAATGAAATTGAGAAGAAAGACTTCCTTCCATAAAAAATTCTACGGAGATTATATTCACTTGGCCAAATCAGAACTCATGAAAAAGATTTCTGAAGATTTTGGAGATCAAGAAGTGTCATTCAGTGGTGTTGTGACCAAGTATAACAAAAAGTACAAGAAACAAGAAAGAATCTTGTTGATCACTGAGAGAGCCATTTACAACATTGATCCAAATGGTTACATTATTCACAGACACATTCCAATGAGAAGATTGAAAGCAGTGACAGTTTCTCCATATACTGATGGCTTCTTTGTGATTCACACTCCTGATGAATATGACTATGTGTTTGAGAGTAACAAGAAGACTGAAATTTTGAAAGTTCTTTCAGAAAATTACACCAATGCCACTCGTGCCAAGATGAAATTCTTTGTCAAGAATTCAATCAAACACAGAATGAAGAAGGGTAATGAAAATCGATTGGAATTTAAGGAAGTGACTGCCATTCGTGGTAATCATGTCACACCTACCGATTACGGAGCTGAAATTCAAGTCAAAGTTGAAGAAGTGATGAGTAATGAATTGGATACAAACGTAGTTCAAGATATTTATCAAGGACAAAAGTTGAGAAGAAAAGATTCTCTCTTGAAATGGTATCTTGGAGATTATTTACACATTGCCAACACCAAAGCATTTGAGAAAATTAAGAAGGAATTTGGAGATTGTCAACTCTTGTATAGCGGTTTAGTTCAGAAAATTAACAAACGATATCTCGTTCAGGACCGTAAATTACTCGTCACTGATCAAGCTGTCTACAATTTGGATAATGACTTGAAAGTATTAAGAAGAATTCCATTTAAAGAAATTTCTGGAATCAGTGTGAGTACCATGAGAGATGGTTTCTTCATTTTGAAAGTTCCCGATGAATATGATTATCTCTTTTCAAGTCCAGCCAAAACAGAAATCATCAAAGCAATTATGGATCAAAAGAAAAAGGTTGAAAATCGATCACTAGAATTACAAGTAGATGACAAACTTGTCTATACCGTTCACAAAGGAAAGGGTGTGAAAACTCTTGATTTCCAAGATGATTTTTCAGTGAAATCGACTCTTATCATTCCAACCAGTACGGGTGCTCTCATTAAGGTCAACAATGTTGAAGTCGATGAACAACAACAAAACGTTCCACAAGAAGCCGAAAAGAATCAACTCGTTTCTGAGGTGAAACAATCCATTGGAGCTGATATTTATAAGGGAAGAAAAGCAAGAAAGAAGGCATCCATGATGAGAGAACACATGGGAGATTATTTACCAAATTATTACAACAAACTTGTTCAACAATTATTACAAAAGAATGGAGACACTCAATTACTGTTCGCTTCAGAAGTGTTGAAAATTAACAAATCACTCAAAACTCAGAAACGTATCATGATTATTACTGATAAGCATATTTACAATATTGATCCACAAGAATTTAAGGTGAAACGTATTATTGATTTGGATGAAATTGAGGGCGCTTCGATGAGTCCTTTTGCCGACGACAATTTTTGTTTGCATGTTCCAAGTTCATACGATTACTTGTACGATTCAGATAAGAAGACTGAAATTTTGGACGTCTTGTCGAATGCAATCATGAAGAAGGCTCAAAAGAAACTTCCAATTAACATTGCAGATACCTTCTCATTCTCACCAAGTGGTAATGATGTTGTGAATATTAACTTTGTGGAAGATTCGAATGCGAACGAGACGTTTATTGAACCTCACAACAATAATTTGGTCGTTCGTGTGAATCACAAAGAACCTGGAGTGGTGTTGGAAGCTGCCTATGTTTATGTGACGAGACATGCCTCAGAAAAGGATAAGGAAAATGTCAAACCTATTGAAGTCAAGTCGAATCCAATCTTGATCAAACTCAGAAAGAGATGGAAGTACAAATTGGAAATTCGTTTCTACGTCAATGAATATCTTTCACAGTGTTCATTCCATGAAAAGATTGATACTGTTGGTTCGAGATTGGAATTTGTGTCTCAAGTCTCTGATTTGGAACCTCGTGAAGAACGTTATGTGATTACTTTGCCTGAACGTGATGTGGTGTACTCGCTACTTTCAAAGACTCGAGTGAAGTGTAAATTAGTGGATCCTATGGGACGAACATTGTTGGCTGTTCGTTTCATTTATGATGTGAGATAGGTTTTGGAAAATTCACTTGACAAGTTATTTGTGCGTGTTGGTTTATAAAATGTTATTTTGAATTTTAAATAAATTAATATATCATGAATGATTTGTGCTTTGTGTGGTGGTAAATATGAAAGTACAGTGGAATTCATTATCGAACAACAACAACAAATGGCTAACACTACTTGTGACTGGTTAATTTTCGAATGTGATCTTTCAAAATCTTAATCACTTGTTGAGGATTTGAAAAATCATCTTCATGACTCATAATGTACTCAATACTGAGAGTGCTGTCGTCGTTGTGACTATTGGCCTCTTCTTTTTGACTATTAGCCTCTTTCTTGCTGATATTAGCCTTTTGCCATCTGACCATATCAATTTCTTCACACAATTCATCTACATCTTTTCTTGCTGTGATTATTCGTGTTCTCATCATTTTCAACACTTCATGTTGAGAAATTAATTTTTGTTTCAATCCCTCGTTTTCTTCCATTAACTTGCCTTGATCCTGTAAGATGGCATCTCTCTTCATCAAGAGAGAATCGTATTCCCTTTGAAGAGAGTTATCAGTGGAGAAACGATCTGCCCATAATGGATCAATGGATTTGTTGGTACTTTGTGTTGTGGTGGTCGAGGTGTTACTGATATTGGAATATTTCCTCTCCAATTCTGCATGAACTTGCAATTCTTGTTGTTTTTTCCGTTCTCTCTCTTCCATGTACTTTCGGTCTTCTTCCTCTAAACGCTTTCTTTCTTCTTCTTCTTCTGCCATTCTTCTTGCTAGTTCTCGTTCCATCATTGCTCGTTCCAATTCTACACATAATTCTTCAATATCGCTATGAGCATTCTGTAGTCGTTCTTGCAACATTTGCAAAGTTTCTGTATGAGATTCTAACGTTTCCATCAATTCTGATTTTTCATCTCCGAGCTGTTTAATGTTCCGTTCAAGATTAGCCTTTTGTTGTTGCAATTCATCATACTCGTGCTGTAACTTGAGATCGGTTTCATGAAAAGGTGGTGGTGTCATTTTTTCAACAGTGAGATTTTGATAATTCTCAATGGGAATCTCTACATGATTTGAGTGCAATTTCCATAGCAAGACTGCCAGCGAAAGATCTTGGAGCTATACAGGGATCCTTCTGTGGTTGATCAGTGTCCAATGTTTTTGTTAATTGTTTTGGGTATTTTTGATTTTAATTCTTAAAAAAAATGAATGAAGTGGTCGTTGATGTCGGAGTAGAAGATGGATCATCATCCCGAAATCCCACGCTCAACAATAATAACAAACTATCAAAAGGTTTTGGATCGAGTATGAATTTTCCTACGAATACCATTGAAACTGCTGCAGATGATGGCGAACCAACGACAAGTGCTTTTGCACAGATATCATCAAAAAAAGACTTCACCAAAGAGGAAAAGGTTCTTGATGATACAACACCAGCCCGAGGATCGGTAGATATTGATAGATTTATGGAATCACACTCGAGACTTTTCAGAAGTAGAAGAACGATAGCCATCATCAATTCCATTCCGAAGAATAGTGCCGACCGGTCGTGGAGGCAAAAAATGTACCTGATTTTGGAACATCCTAGGTCGAGTTATGTGGCCATGATTGTTACCATTATTTCTTCGTTAATGACTGTTATCCAAACTGTATGTTTGGTATTGCGTTCATTTCCATTCTTCTTTCAATTCGAGTTTTTGTGGATATTTATTACTGGTTTCCTCTCAATCTATTTCATGATTGAATACATTTTGCGAATGGTGGCCTATGTGCATACTTGGGGAGATTTTAGACATTTTGTAACTGGTGGAATGAATATTATTGATTTTATGAGTTGGAGCAGTTTTTGGATTGATTTGATTTTATATGAAGCAGATTTAAGCGACCACTTTTATGCACAAACACTAACAGTGTTTAGAATTTTACGTTTACTGAAATTAATCAAATTGACGAGACTGTCAGCAAAATTCCAACTACTTGTTGTTTCTATCAGAAGATCCTTTGAATTATTGTTATCGTTAGTAGTGTTAACAGTAATGGGAGCCATTATCAGCTCTACACTTATTTATTATGCTGAACGTGGTTTGTTTGATGCTAAATCAGGCACATGGCTTCGACCCGATGGTACTCCATCACCATTCTCGAATATTATGGTCTGTATGTGGTTCTCAATTGTTTCTCTGGCCACCGTTGGATATGGTGATATTACGCCAGTCACCGTAACTGGACGAATTATTGCTGTCATGACCATTCTCTCAGGTATTGTGGTCATGGCCTTACCTTCCATGGCTATTGGTGGTATTTACAGCAAATTATTAGCAGAATTTGATGCAGCTCAAGACGAAACAGAAGAAAAGGAAAAACAAAAAGAAAGTGAAGATATGGGAATTGATCTTGATATTGATGAAGCTGAGAATGCACCCAAAGCCATTACAGGCGGTGTGATGGATCCATCTCAATCTATTCCATCGTCATCAAACGAACAAAAATCAACATGGCTCAGTGTGGATGAATTACTCTTTGGTTCAAGTTCTTCCTCGAATAATGCTTCTGGAATTAGGAACAGTTCATCCTTTGGAGATTTGGGAGATTGGTCCAATTTGAAGGATCCAACCATTCGTAAAGATTTACAAAACATTGACGAAGGAATTCTCACTCAACTCATACAGCAACAAGAATTGCTCATGCAAGCATGTGTGCAACAAATGACAGATATGAAACTTGCCATTGAAGAGATGCAACTCAATCGAATGTTGTAATAGCAACGTATATATTATGCCACTGAAATGGAACATTCCTAAATTTCCCGCCTTTCCAACTTTAAAAAATGTATCCTATCAACCTTAAAACAAACCCTTACACACCTTCTTCCTCCTCTGAACCCGAAAAACAAACTCCAAGATATCGTTTCCTTTTAGATTTGGCTGAACAATTACATAAGGCCCGTTTTGAAAAAGCATTTGGCTCTGATGAAGTTGCTAAATGGGATGTCGATTGGGATGTTTTTAATACCAATACTCCTTAATGGATGTGAGCAAATGAATGGTGAGCAAGAGGAATGTTATTTAGATGTATTGAAGTTGAAAAGCAAACTAAAAGCTGTTGCTTTTAATAGGCTCAAAGAGTACAGTAAACAATATTTCCAAATTCTCCATCCCGAAGGTGAAATATCATTCAGCATAAAACAAGGAGGAGGCCAATTAGGAGTGATTATCAATGTAATTAGACGAGGAAATGAAAACTCACTTCGGTATTTTATCAAAACGCATTCTCATGGAAGGAAGGAAAGTAGTTCATCTGATCCAATACCAGTACAAGCTCTTGAGCTCATAATGTACAAAGTTTTAGAAAAGCTTCAATTGTGTCCTGAAGTCCATTTTGTTTGCAAAGACGCAAAAGATTTCTACATTGCAACACTTAACGCTGGTCAAGATGAAAACTTTCATGAATATTCAAAATGTATTGAACAGCCAGAAGTGTTGGGACGACATGTATGGGTAAATTTATTGGAACATTTTAAAGAAGGAGTTGAATTAGACTGTGAACTCGACGAGACAAATGTCTTGGATGAGAAGGCGCATCAATTCGTGAATCAGATGACTTTGTTAGACATCATAATAAGAGTGTTCAACATACGAGACGTGATTCATAATACAACCAATTTCGGTTTCGTTCTTCCAAGTGGTGATTTGAAAATAATAGACGTTAGAATAGAGCCAGCACAGTTTACAAAACAGTTTCCATGCTTTTTTAAAAGGAAATGGAATGTTTAATTATATCAACGCTAATGCATCAGTGACATATCCTTTATTTAGTCGTCCTTTACGACAACGATTACAAACTGCCAGGCACCTTGTTACAGATGGAAGATTATACAACCTTAAACAGAGCCTTAAAGAATGTGTGAATAACGTGAAAGATCAAATATCTCACAGAAACTCAATATTCAACATTACAACAGCTTATAAGATGTTAAAAAGAAATATGGAAGTGTTTGAACAGTTTTTAACTCACGCGCTCTTAGAAGAATACTCGGAATTGATGTAAACGCCAATGAAATCGTTTAGAGTTTGAGAAAGACATCTCTTTGTTGGCATGATTTGATTCTATTCAAGCCAAGAGTGTGGAAGGAAGAATAATTCTTTAAGAGGTTACAAGTTTGTGCGAATCTACGATTGTGTTCAATGATTATTCACAAGATATTCTTTGGTCATTTCATCCATTATCGTAATTATTCAAAAATTAAAAAATGTTTAGCAACAGGAGGCATCTGTCAACGTCGTCGCTGTCATCATCTGGCAACACTCCACTCACACATTCTGCCCGAGCCTCTCTCTTGGTACTCGTGAAGAGGACATTTATTGGAATTGATTTGGCAATTCTTGTTCTACCTAGTGTGATATTTGCTATATGGTCATCCATTTTACTTTACAATACGGTGAAAGTGGATAATGCAGTGTTGAGTAAATTACAGAATTATACTTCGGATCCGTTTATTATTGTGGAACCATCGACCAATGGGTCTGTCAGTGGCAGTACTAGTAGTTCGTCGTCATCATCATCATCGATCTTTATGACTTGGTCGTCATCACCATTTCACAGCAGTGAGTCATCATTCAACAATTCCACTCACAACACTTCCAACAATTCCTATTACACTCCTCTCATTTTCCAATGTATGGTTTTTACCATATTATTTGCATTGACACTCGCAGATTGGATCAATGTACTCTTTACGAGCTTTGGAGGAGAAATTTGTGAACGATTGGCTCTCGATCGATGGAAACGAAAAAAACTCTCTGAAAATCCATCACTCATCTTTTCACAGAGTCATGAAGAACGAGTGGAAGATGGTGCTGCCGATGCACAAATTCCACCCATGAATGAACATTGGATGGATGATGAAGATAAAAGTGAAATGGCACAAACCACTTGCATTTCACATGTTGGATATTTGATTTTCAAATGGTTCATTGTTGGAGGAGTAATTTTGGGATTATTTTCGTGGTTTACTGTGGAATTGGTGGCCATGAATCATACATTGAGAAGTCATGAATTGATATCACGAAATAATTTAACAACAATTACGAGTTCACATGTATTTTCATCATCTCATGCTGTCAGCACCACTGCTCATGGAAATTCATGGAATGAAATACCATCTCAAATGAATTCGGTTGAAATGGGATCCTCACTCAATTTGTGGTTAAATGTTTCCAATTCAGCTAATTTGACTTCTAATACGGTGGCATGTGCCTTGTTGTTTTTAACAGATATTGGACCTCAACAACAGAATGGTAAAATTGTGCTGCAGCAATCGAAAATTTCCTCTCTTGGCGACTCTGTATTTTTGTATATGGTCATTCGATGGATGGTTTATGGATTGGGATTGTTGCTCTCCATAGTGGCATCGATTATTATTTCAGTATTTGGATGTTGTGTTTGTGCGGGTGATAAGAATTCAAGACGACGCTCATCGAACAAGTCTGTTTCTGATAATGTCACTTATCGACCATTAGCAACTGTATCTGATGATGATGATGAATAGGAGAGTGTGTGTTCGATTTGGAGTTTGGTTGCTGTAGTCCCAAGTACTTGTAGAATTGTTTTTCATTTTTGTTGTCCGAGTTTTTGTTTTCCATTCCGTGTGTGGTTGTATTAGAGTCATTCGGTACAAATTATTTCCAATAAATATCATAGCTTTTTACAAAAAGAAATATATTGTGACCTTCCACCATTCACCTCTGATTAAATGCTAGAAGTACCTTCACAAGTCACAACAGAAATATCATAATATTTAGGTTTTAAAAGTCGATGATGGAAATGTTTGGAAGCAGAGCGAGTAATGTCCAAATATATTAGTGATAAACTCTCATCACAGTCATTGCAATAACCTCCTCCAATTGCAATTAATTTGCTTTTTTCACTGTACGCAGCAGGCATCGAATATCTACCCTTGTAGCCATAATGTGTTAAGTCAAAGCTACAAAATTCTCTACTTTCAACATCGTACAAATAAATAAATTTAGACATGTCTGATGCTTTACCATAGGCTACGTGTGAACCACCAACGACAGCAATGACACTGTTTGATATTTTCAAGACTTGATGCCCCGAAAGTGTTGGCATTCTAAATATGGTTGGATCTAGAAGTTCCCATGTGCTTGTGGCAAAATGATAGATGAAGCATTGAGATGAAAGAGGGGCGCCTGTAAAATGTGTAGAGAACAATGTCAAGTTGAAAAAGTTATTTTACAAAAAATGTCAAATTGTAAATAGTGAGCTTACCTTGGCCAGGTCTCAATTTTCCACCACAAACCACCATAATGTCATACTTTTCTAAATATGTTGCAGAGTGATAAGCACGATGTGAAAACAAGTCACCCTTAACATTAACAGGCTCTATGGTGTATGTCTCAAAATCAAACACCAACAATTCTTTTTCAAAGGTACCATTTCGACCTGCATTGCCACCTAATACATACATCTTTCCTCGTCTCATGACGGCTGTGTGGCCTTCCCTATATGGTATTCTATCAAGATCATCATTGGCTTCAGTTTTTCTGATTAATTTAAACTTGTTTGTCAATATTTCAGATTGACACACACAATCATCATTGTTGCTACTACTACTACTTTCATCTGCCGTCTCTTTTGTTGTAAAGGTCATTTTGATAATATCATTCGACATGATACGGCCACGTGTAAATCCTCCATAAATATAAACACAGTTATTTTGTGAATCAAATGCTGTTGAGTGATATATACGGCAACTGGGACGCTGTTTTGAAATGGCCGTCGATCGAAAATCTCTTGGCTTATACACGCTAGCATTTGGTTGAATGGCTTGTGATTGACATTTTTCTCGAGCTTGCTTCATGACTGGTGTCACATTGAAATCTTCAAAAACCACAGTATCCATATCGATTGCAGGAAAAAAAGGTTCTTCATCATCTTCTGATCTTTGCAATTTCGGTGATTCTACAGTGGCTGAGCTATCCAGGATTCGCCTAGGTGAGTGCAATCTGACAAATTCTACATAATCAACATCTGCCATTGCAGTTTCGTTCCATCTTTCAAATCCATTGAACACATAAAATCGGTCAACATCTTCCTCAACATCGTAGCGCACATTGGTGAGCTGTATGGCACTAGTTTTCTTTGTCTTGTGAGGTGCATTGATGAATACAGCACTTCCATTACCGGTTGGATGCCACGGAATGCAATACAAGCCTAATCCTTGCACTCTAGCAAAACTTGAAATTTGATGCTCGATCGGAATCATCATACTTGCTTGATCATGAGGTTTTAAAAATAATTCTTCAATGGCTTGAGATCGTTCAGAAGGGGTCATCATTGTTTGTTGGTCGTTCTCTACGGTTTGATCATCATCATCATCAAAATTAATATTGTGCTGATTCAAAAGCATGGAAAATAGAGTGTTGTTGTGTTGCATTTTTTTTAACTGGTTTGATTTCTCTAATTCATATTACAATCATATTAATTGGAATGGTTAACTAACATCATGATGGTCCCTTGATTATGAAATATTTGGCATCTTAATGGAAATCAATTTTGAAATGTAAATATTAATATTTAATTGAGAAAAAAAATGTATTTGGCCGTAGAAGGATGTTGTCATGGGGATCTGGATAAGATCTATGCAACCTTGTTGCACGCAATGGAACAAAAACAAATGAGTGATCAGAAGGAGATTGCATTAAAATCTTTACAATCATCTTCGGAAGAAGGTGCTGTGGATGATGAATTTTTAAATTCCTTGCAAGAGTATCGGAAACCAACCATTGATGTGTTGCTGATTTGTGGAGATTTTGAAAGTATTAGACATGCCGATGATTTGAATAGTATGAGTGTTCCGGATAAGTATAAAGAATGGAAGGATTTTTACAAATATTTTGCAAAAAGTCCTTTAAAGAAGGAGGGAGAAGAAACAAAAATTGCACCCATTCCAACTTTATTTATTGGAGGTTTGTTTTGATTGTTTTTAGTAATGATATTGTATATATATATGCAATGTAATAACTGTGAAAATACATTTGAATGCACTATTGAATCATGATTCCAAAATCATTGATCTTCATTTACAAAATGTAAATCTGATACAGGTAATCATGAAGCTAGCTTGTATCTCATGAGCTTGCCATTCGGTGGATTTGTCACCGATAAAATCTACTACATGGGAAATACTGGCTTTATTAATTTCAAAAAGCGAAATCCACACGATGGAAAGTTTGTTAATTTACTTATTGGTGGATGGAGTGGAATCTATAAAGATGGAGACTTTTTCAAAGACAGTGCCAGATTTTTCCTTCCCAAGACAGAAACTGGCTTGGTACAGGAAAGCGATAGACATTTGGGTACGACGCTTTTCGATGAACAACACGTACCATTTTCTGAGGGAGCAAAAAGGAGCGTGTATCATGTTCGATTTTTTGAATTTTGGAAAATGCTTAATATGAAAGTATGTCTCAATCGTAGAAAAGAGAAGACACGATCTGATCAACCTCTCGATGTTTTCATGTCACACGACTGGCCAACAGGAGTCACGCGACATGGAGACTTGACTAATATTAGGAGATTTAAGGATCATGTCATGAAAGAAATTGAAGACTCTGATCACAAGCTAGGAAATCCCTGGGGCGAAAAATTACTGAACGAGTTGCAACCCAAATTTTGGTTCTCTGCTCACATGCATTGCAAATTTTCATCAGTTGTATCTCATCATGAACAGTTGACACCCTCGAATACTATTTCGAAAACGACGAAATTCCTGGCCTTGGACAAGTGTCTTCCAAAGAGAGATTTCCTACAAATGGTAAATTTGGATCATTACATTGACAGCGTCACAGAAGAGGAAATTGGGCTCGTACAAGGAACTGAGACAAGCATTAATGACAACACTGAGGAACGAGAAGGATCAGCAGTTACCTCTTCTTCTTCAGATGTAAATGACGAACAAGATGGCCATTATTACTTTGACTTGGATTGGTTGGCCATTACCAAGCTCTTCCATGCATATAGATATGAAATTTCAAGTCTTCTCAAACAGCCACACATCCAAAAGATTCAAAAACAGGCGTATGATACATTGAATCTTGATGAAATTGCTCAACATGTGTCATCTACCAGTCTTCCATTCTCAGCAAAGAATAGAATGTATCCACAATTCACACTGCAAGAAATTGAAAAGGAAAAGGATTGGATTTTGGAGAGGTCTAAAACATTTGCAAATGGAAAGTTTGCGAATCTTCGCATTCCCATGCCTTCTGAGTATGCCTTGGGAACACTTTCGTCATCGAACACAAGAAGCACTCTTCAGATGGATCCTCAAACACTTGAATTATTGGCATTCTTAGGATTTGATGAATAAAAGTTGATCATTTATTAAATTGGCCAACCATTTCACGAATTCACCAATATTTCCACTTTAGAATTTGCCAAAACAAAAACAATTAAAAATGAAACCACTTGCAAATGGCATTCTTCTCTCCTCTGCAACTCATCATCATTTAAATTCCGTAACTGCTCTGCAAATTGGGACGAGAGCTGTCAAGAGAATTTTACGTGATGATGATCGTAGACGCGGTATTTGTAACATGTCTTTAAAAAGCGATGGCAACTATTTCCATCAATCAACAACAAAAGCTTCATACCACACCTCGATGAGTCATAGAACTAGTAAATCGGAAAATAATTTCCGACCTGGTCTTTTGAACCATGCTGTCGTTGATGAATCAATCATCAAATGGACACAACAACAATTACAAAATTTAATTATTCAAATTTACAAGTGGAGAGGTTTAGGCACTCAGCAGCAAGTCGTGGCCTCCTCATCGGAACCTCTTAATAACACAATTGATTCCATCATGAGTGAGGCAAAAAGAATTCTTTCTCAAACCGATGCCGCTGAAGATTTGTATCCTCAACTTGTTGCTCTACAAATTGCAGCTCAATATATCAAGGAGCATGAATTGCCAAGACCAGCTGACAAGCAACAACAAAATTCATCAGAGAATAATGCGGCAATGAAAATTGGTGAAGTTTCCAAGTTGAGCTTTTCAACAAGCAAACTTCAGTCTATTGTAAAGAAGAAGACGGATTTTTCAACATTGAACACTTCTAATAGTAGTGAGGCATCTATCAGAGAGCTGAAGGAACATATTGTCAAATATCTCAATGAAATGAATGGAGTATTTAGTTTATTGCAATGTTGGTCATTGAGTAAGATTATCCTTCAAAAATTATTGTACTTCCAAAACGACATGACCAGTCTGTCAATGACCAAACAAACAATTGAAGAGTTTTTGAAGAGTGGAAAGACTGAAAATCTAGTCACACGCTTTTTCGGAACTTATTTTCAATTAGCAGCCATCTATGAACGAGAAAATCAATTTAAAAACGCTGCAGGCACTTTATTAGCTCTTCTTCCCAAGTTGGAGGATTCATTGAGTGCTCTCAACGAACTCAACACCGCCACCACTCACACTTCGGCTCCATCTAAAGATGCTCTAGCCAAATACATTTCTTCAATTCAACAATATATTAGAGATGTACATAAGCGTTTGTCAGTTCTCTTGGAAAAGCTCCACGATTACACAAGTGCTGCCAAACATTTGAAAGCATTATTGCCACAAGATTCCAACGGTGTCATTCAACTTCCAACCAACGAGAAGGGAGCATTTGGAGAGCTGAAAACTCAACTCCTTAAATTGGCTTATTTACATACCATGGCCACTGAATGGAAATCTGCCGATGTGTGCTATGAAGATGCCACTCTCCTCACAGCACGACAACTCTCAAGTTTAACTGCTAGCACAGACAAGATTACCAGTCATCAAATTGTTTTAGATTCACTTATTGTGTCGTATGAATGGACTATCTTTTTGAGAAAAATGTTGTTAATTTTGCAACATGCAGAAGAAACAGAAACCAATGAGAAGGAGACCACAGATGAAGATTCCGAAACCAAGGATCAAAAACTTGACATTCCATCCAGACTTCAGACCATCAAACGACTCTTAGACATTGGTACGAATATTGGTAAAGGATTAGGAATACTCTCCGAAGAACTGCCCAATATTGAAAATTTGCAGAACTCGTCACATCTTGTTCACTTTTTGAAAGAAAAAGTTGAAGTTCAAACATTTAACGAATTGGCCAAATTACAACTTGCATTTATTAAGAGTTTTTTGATGGAGGGCGCCAATGGAAATTGGGATGACTTTTCTGCAGTGTGGGATAATTTACTGATGGCAATGAATCATGTATTGACCATGGAGACCAAAATACTTAATGATGAATATTATCAAAAACTGGAACCTCAACTCTCTCGTCACTTTCACACATTTAAAGATGCAATTATTAATGAAGGTTTGCATTTGTTAGGATATTGCATTGCACGCATGAGACACTCACCCAACCATAACCTTAACTCGAATCAACAATTTGAGGCCTTTTATGAAAACTTGCTTGTCATCTTGTCAAGAAACGAAAAGTGTTTTGAAAATCAATTCAAAACGTGGACTCAATTACGGTCATTGATGGGAAGTTATGCCTTGTATAGAAGAGATATCAATCCAAGTATTGAATTGTCTCGTTATTTTGTTGAAAAACAGGTCATTCTCGATACATTGACTTTGGCACCTAATGACTCGAGCAATTCATTACCATTTCGTCTCTATGACGTGCTAGTGGAAGTGTTTGAAAAAGATGAGTTGGCAGCAGATAGTACCAGCTCAGAAACTGCGACCACAGTAAGAAATAGTGTCTACAAGAGAGCCTATCGTATTCTTGCTCCCACCAAAGAAATAGCCATTGAAAAATCGCTTCAATTTGAAAATTGGGTCATTGAAGGAAAACACGTCATTGAAGAAGCTGAAATTTATCAAGTTGATATGGATCGATGTGTGGAACATAATGAAAAAACAACACTCCAATTTTTACAAGATTTAATGAAAGAAGAACCTGATGCCAGTGAATATCTATTTGCAGGAATTGTCAATGCCTCTGGTGTTTACAAACCTTAATGTATAGGGACATGTTGGATTGGAATGACGAGTTTTGTGTAAATTTAGAAGTCATGTTGCCATGGCTCTTCCATTTTGTTGCTGTTTTTGGTGTAAATTTATTATACTGAAAAGTGTTGTTAGAAGAATAGTAATAATAATATTATTTATACAATCGTGAGGGAGAATATTCTTGAGGAGATCTGTATGTCTTAAATACCGTAAATAGACATTAGATACCAATGCGATCATTTCGCACTTACATGAGAGTCTTCTTTTAGTCATCATGATATTCTCCATAATTGTCATGCGAAATGAATGAAACCTTTGTATGATCAACAGACCACATCATGAGTAATTGAGTATTGTATTCATTCTTTTTTCCATGATCACAACATTATTGAATCAAAAGACAATACTAAGAAGAAATTGCAATTTTGATAGTAGGCGTCTAACTTTATCAAACATTTCCTTTTTACAAGTTTCAACCACACCATTTGAAGAATAGCATTGTGTCAGTTGTCAATAATTTTGCATCCCATTCGATCCAGAGACCATCGAAAAGAAATATCAGCAACCATTGCCACGAATTCGAGCACTACCTATCTCTCTCTTGGATTCATTACTCTCTCTTGTTGATCAACAAGTCTTCATCATTGAAATGAATCCTTCCAATCCATCATGTAAAAATACAATGTCAACAACTACAGTAACAATGATGAACAACAACAACAATGCATCTCGATCGAATCGATCCAATTCTTCATCGTCGAGTGATGGAAAACTATCCTCTCATACTTCCTTTCATTCTTCTCAATATTCATCAAGTTCGAATGGAAAGAAGATGAACATGTCTCCAAGCCATGGTCAAAACAGTAGTCTGCTGTTATATCCAGCACAACAAGAAACATGTTGGGCACATCATGTCCAACCTTGTCAATCATCATCATCCTTAAAGGTGGAGTCTCCCATGTCTATATCACCTATACCAATAAATCATGACTCGGTGGTGGAAAATTTGAAAGAACTACTTCAAATGTTAAGATTTAAAGAACAACATCCCAATTCTCCACTCTCTCAATATATAGACTCTTCACAAGTGATTCATCAAATCAAATATGTATTGTCCATGATTCAAATTTCATCTGAGAACAACAGTAACTTACAACACTCCTTTCAAAATACGTTTTTTGAAGCCATTCCAACAACGGCGACAACCATGAACCGAACTCCAAATGTCCATGCAGTGGAACAATCGCAACAATTTCAACCTGTTCGATGTTCATGGGGAAGCAATCATTCAGACAGTAGTAGTTTCAGTTCACAAGGTCAACAACCGTTCCACCCTCCACCGTGTCAACAACAAGTATCTTCGACATCATCACAAGGATGTTTTCCTTTAAAATTGGAGTTAACTGAGAGAGATTTATTTGAATTGTTTTTTAGTCAACACTCTTCCACCATGTAAATATATAATGTAAATTAACATTTCAAAATTATAATATTATGAAACTACTACTGAACAATATTAAAACTTGTCATCTACGAGTGGTGTCACATTCTTGACATTTTGTTTCGAAAAGAAATCCAAAATAAATTCATCTGTATATCTCAAACTAAAATGAGTTAAAATAAAATGAATATTCGAATTGGATTCCACAATAGGTTTCAAATGATTCCAATGCATATGAAAAGCACCCAATGCTTGTTCTTCCTGTCCTTCTTCCAAAAACGTACATTCCACAACAATGACAGGAAATTCCAATAATTCAGGATTATTTTCAAATACTCGATAGGTCGTATCTCCCATAATAGCAATACGAGGTTCAAAAATTGTATCACAAACTGCATCTTCACCTCTTTCTTTTCTCAATTTTCCAATTTCAGGTCCTTTCAAATGTGAAAATTCCTTTTTCAATTTCTTTTTTTTTTCATAAATTTCATAACCATTACATGGAACTGAATGGTCACATTTAATGACACGAGCCACAAAATTATCCTTTCCTCCAATCTTTTCAATGGTATCTCCAGGAGAAACTCCAATAATTTGAATTGGTTTTCGTTCCTGAACGCTCTCTTTAGGTAATTCTTTTCCAGCATTTAATTCTTGACAGGCGTGAAGAAAATTTTCAATAAATTTGACATTTTCATTTGGAACGAATACACGATTGGGATCTTTTCGATTAATGAATGCAGGTTGACATGCACTGAGATAATACGAATGATCGGCATGAGTGTGCGTAATGAGAAACGTATTCGGATGTTGACTCATGTACTTTTTATCAATGAAACCCATATCAATGTTGGTTTGGAGTTGAGGAATTTGGAAATAGGTGGCTTCTGCTGATCGGGAATGACCAATCAGAGAGAGAGCTTGAGGAGTTTTATGGGTTGTTGAGGAGGATGATTCAGAAGTAGTGGTGGTGGTGGTGGTAGTGGTGCTCAGAGTTTCTGAGAGAATTTCATTCGGCAGTTGGAAAATATTCGGAATGACTTTCATGATGACAATGAGAAAAAGGGGCCTCTCGAGAAAAGTGTTGTTGTTGTTGATGAGAAGTTTGGGACTTTTTTTTTGTAATTTCTGTGTGGTTTCTTCATTTTCAAGTTTGAAAGGAGTGGTTGCTCTTCAAATTTGAAAATGAGTTCCATGAATCTTCCATCTTGAACGTTCTTTAATAATTAAGTGCTGCAGTACTATTCATGCATGAAAACAGTATCTGTGAGGTTGTTGTGAGCACCAATGCCCTTAAAAAGAGTTCCTTGTTCTTTGGTCAAGACTAATTTGATTAAACAATTTCGATCCTTAAACTTTTCATTGACTTGACCATTGGACATGGTAATCACAAATAAACATTCTTCTCCTTTACATGGATTGTAATAATGAAAGAGTCCTTGAGGTATAGTGGCAGGAAGAATTTTAAATTCTGAAGAATCGTCTTGATTGTCTTCTTCAAAACCATGTGTGGAAAAGATTGGATTGTTTTGAGGAATTTCATGAATTTTCAATTTTTCTGGACATGGATTGCAATAGTCTGTGAGACTCAGAGGTTGGATAGTTTGAATTTCATCATCACTGACCCATTTCGATTCGTCCAATGGGAATAATAATACTTCATGGGAAACACGTTGAATTATTCGAGTGACATTGTTATACTTCAAAATGGTGTCAATAAATCCGCCATAAATAAATAAAGTGTTCAATTCGAATAATGATTGAGAAGTGGTGTTTGAAATAAAATTAGAAGCATATTGATTGGAAACAAGAGCAATTCCAGAGTTATATCGTGCATAGGGTGACAGTAAATCAGCATCTCCGTAATGTGTAGTTTTGTAACATGTCCACCACTCCTTCGTGTCAAGATCAAAAGCAATGACATCACTACATGCAGCACATGAAGTTATGAATCCTCCAAACATGACAATATATCGATTCTTCCATAATGTAGCACTTTGTAAATACAATGCAGGGCTATAATAAAATTGGGAAATTATACTCCATGTTCGTTGTTCAATGTCAAACTTTAACACATCTCTGTTGTATCCTCCTTTAAAATAACAACCACCAATTAAATACAGACATTTTCTTTGAGAGTCGCCAATAAGTGGGGTAAGATATAAACGATGGTATTCACTTGTCGTTTGATGAATGAGCTCACAAAATGGTGTGTCTGATGGCATGGAGTCATCACTACTTGAAAATGAAATTTTGAAAATGAACGCCGATGAAAACGCTTTTTCGGCGTAAATATAAATATCATTTCCAACCACACATGCAGATTGAATATAAAGCTTTAAATCTTGTTCTTTCTGATCATGTGTCGGAACTGGCAATTCATCATACTCTAAATGCTGTAAATTCAATTTATAAATTCTGAAACTGTTTCGTTCCTCATCAAAGAAAATACTGTAAATATTTCCATGCATAGACACATGGACCATCTGATCTCTAAAGTACGGAATGGAGAGGATTTCCTTTGAGAGGAAGGCTTTTGTTGGGGCGGTGTGCAACATTTTTTCTAATTGTTGTGAAAATACGATGTTTGATTCCAGCAGTCACCCTTTTTCTAGATCCAATGTCGAGTATTTCGTAATTGCGCACTGCTTGTGGGTTAACAGCATTATCGTATAGATCGTCCCAAGTAAGCACCATAATAACAATGTTTCATCCTTGTGTGAAACAATTCGTCGTCATATGAAAAAACAAAGCCAGTGCTTTTCAATGCTTCCATTGCAAATGATTGTGATTGTTCCTCAGTGGAGTGCCACAGGGCAAATCCATCATTGTTCACTGCAGTTAACATGATCTCATCGTCACCATAAAATTCAGGTGGTAGATATTCTACAGTTTTGCCATTTTGTTTCACAACTTCCAATAAAAATTGCTTGTCAGAGAGCAATGCTTTTGAGGCCCACTGTAGTACTTGTCGGTATCCTTGTTTGGCAGCTTGTATTAAGAACGCCTTGTCGTTGCACAGCTCAGCTGATGAAATTCTACAAGAATATCCATTTTGGATTGCTGTTAACAACGTTTCCTTATCTTGCTTTAGTTCTTGTGAAGCATGTCGAAGCGCATTTCCTTTCTGTCTAATAGCTTGCAACACTATTTCACGATTATTCCTCAACTCACTTGATGCATAGACAAGAGCTTCTCCATCTTGAGTCACAGCAGCTAAAACTACTTCTCGATCTCCTTGTAATACATCAGATGCATGTCTAAGAGCACAGCCATCACGATGAACAGCAATCAATACAACATCTCTGTCTCCTCTTAATTCACGAGATGCATATTCCAATAATCCTCCATCTTTCTCAATGACATGTAAAATAATCTCTTCATCTCCTCTCAACCTTTCCGATAAATGTTCAACTGCTTTGGCCGTCTGACGAACTGCCTTCCATGCAATTTCTTGGTCGTCCTTCAATTTATTGGAGGCGAACCATAGAGCCCATCCATCGTTGCTGACAGCATTTAAAACTATTTCTCGGCTCTCTCTAATTTCTCTAGGACACAATTGCAACAGAAATCCATATTCTTGAGTAACCTTGATCATTACTTCTGGGTTGTTATAACTAAATGTATTCAATTCTGGAAGCACTAATTTGAGTGCTTGCAACATAAACGTTTCATCTCTAAGCAATGTGTACGAAGCATATTTTAGGGCTTTCTTATTTTGTTTGATTGCCGCGAAAACAAGCTCATTGTCACTTTTAAAATCTTCTGGAGCAAAACACAAAGCCAAACCGTTCTGTTGCAATGCTTGTTTGACAAATTCCTTGTTGTCGCGTATTTTCCACGGTGCATAATTCAATGCTTCAGGTTGTTGTGTAATGATATTTAAAGCAAGATCAAGATCATCTTGCAATTCTTCAGCTATTGAAAGGTATTGAGAACCGTCTTGTATCACCATTTTCAAAACAAAATCTCTATCACTTGTCAATCTTGATGATGCCAATGACAAGCCATATCCATACTTTTTAAGATGATTAAACACAAATTGTGGATCATTCATAAATTCAATCGGAAAGAAATCGGTATATTTCAATTCACTATTTTGCAACCATTTCTTTTTTCCCAATTGTTGTAACATAAACCGTTGTTTCAACAATGATTCCAACGATTTATATTGGTCCCGATGATTGTTAGAAATATTTTGAAATTTTTCATCAGCACGAAACGATGAAAAATCGATCAAAAGTATTCGCACACCATCGTGTGTCTTCATTTTTTTTCAAGTTCCTGAGCTCGCCAGTATCGTTCGTATTGGGTTACGAAGAATCTAAAATTGCGCCAATTTTTTACTTTTAAAAAAAATATTTCTCAATCACCCTAAAACCCATGGGCATTTTCAAAAATCCATCTTCATCATCGGGATATCCCAATACTCTCGGAGAGTTATTGAGTCGTAAAGATGAATATACTCTTCGGAAGAGAAATGATGAGGAGGCTAGGAAGGAAGCTGAAAAGAATGAACAGTTGGCTGAATTGGAGGAAGCAAAATTACCCTTTTACAAACGACCCTTTTACAAGAAACATATCAAACCTAAAATATTATTTATTGTGGATAGAAATAGATGGTTCAACAAGATGTGGATGCTCATGATTTTTTGCATAGAGCTGTATAATAGTTTTTTAATACCTTACCGATCTGCTTTTGATTATGAAAACTCCATGTATTGGTATTTGGCAGATGCTCCTTTTGATTTTTTACTTTGGGTCGATGTGGTCATGAACTTTTTCTATCCCTATCGAGATCAGATGAACATTTTAGTGACAGATTTCAAGAAGACAGCTCGTAGATACGTGTTTAAGGAGAAGATTGGATTTTTTGCAGACTTTGTCTGTCTGTGTTTACTCGATTGGATTCCTGTGGCCATTGGAGCTGCAACCAATGGTTCCATGACATATTCACCTGTGTGGCGCCTGAATCGAGCACTCTTCTTCTTTAGAGCCCTCAAACGTTTGACTAGAATTGAGGCACTCGTTCCCGATCGATTTGCTGTCCTCTCCAAAATGGTCAAGCTACTCAACTTTGTCATTATTGTCGTCATGTCTGTGCACATTGTTGCATGCTGCTGGTTTCCAATTATAATGTCAGAATATCCAGATTCTCAAGTGTTTACTTTGAGCGCTTCTATCTTTGAACCAACCACTTCAACCCTCTACAAGTACATGTTGGGAGTTTATTGGAGTTTGGTGTCCATGTCAGGTTTTGGAGGTACCATGCCTGTCACCAATTTACAAGTTGCATTTTGTACTCTGGTGTATTTGGTAGGAATTGCCGTCTTCGTTACTGTGATTGGTATTGTGTCTGACTTGGCTCAAAATTTGAACATCACTGAGAGTGCCTTTATTGAGAAATTGGACTCTGTGACTGATTACATTAATTCTAGAGGTTTATCACCAGATTTGAAAAAGCAAATTTTACAATATTATCAATATTTGTGGAAGAGTAGAAAGGGATTGGACGAATCAAAAATTATTAGAGAATTGCCTGATTTTCTAAAGATCGACGTGGCCATGCAGCTTAATGCAGAGATTGTGAAAAAGGTGGAATTATTCAAATCGTGCTCACAAAACTTTATTCATGAAGTTGTGATTAATCTGAAACCAAGAATTGTAATGCCTGGTTCTTATGTCATTAGAGAAGGCGAACCAGGAAATGAAATGTTTTTCATTGGTAAAGGAGTTGTAGAAGTAAGATCTAAAACTGGACAGCTTTGGTCCACGTTAGGAAGCGGCTCATTTGTGGGTGAGACTGCACTGATTGACTCTGTGAAAAGAACTGCCAATGTCATCTCGACAGAGTATGTTGACTTATTCGTCCTTGAGAAGCATGCGTTTGACGAAATCATGTCGACGTACCCTGAGGACGCCAAGAATGTCATTGCTACAAGTGAAGCTAGAAAACAAATGAACAAGCAAAAGGCAGCTCTTAATAGTGGAATTCCTTTCGACAAAATTAACAAGCTGTTGGACAGCATTGGTTGTTCCTATGTGGACATAGAAGGACATGATCTATTCTTGTCCTTGGCGACCCTACTGGGAGAACAAAGAAATATTGTTCAACGACATATTGAGGATTATATTAGAGACAAGGACCATGAGTTGCAGCAACACATCAAAACAGAACACAAGCATGAGTCTATTGATGACTATTTCGATCATTTAAAGAAGGGTCAGATTAAGCCTGGATTTAATGAGATTGCTGCTGTAGCTAAAAACTATCAACGAACAGTGGTGCTGGCAAAACCCGCCGCACAAGGAGACGATATTGGCGAATTTATTGTTTTCGATCATCACACTGGATCCAAACATGAAACTAAGGAAATACTTGATCTGTTCACTAACACACAACAATATCACAATCCTATTATTATTGTATCAACAGGCAAGGAAGGAGGTTTTTTGGCAGCTACAAGAAAAAAGTAAGCTGGTGAATTCTCCTAATAATGTGATTTCAATTAGGGTGGGTGTGTTTGAATTAGGACATGGAACGACTTGAAGAAAATGCGTGATAAAATTTATTCGAAAATGATGTTCTCACTCTACAAATAAGCTCCCTTCTTCATCCAAGGATGATCATACACTTCTTCAATGGTCAATCTCTGTTTTGGATCCTTACAAATCATGGCCAAGATAAAGTCCTTGGTTTCCTTATTAATAAACGAAGGAAATTGAATTTTCACATCTTCAATCATTCGATGCAATTCGTGAATGTCATCATGATCAAATGCAAAACATCCTGTCAAGAGAGCAAATAAAATGCATCCCAATGACCAAATATCTGCCTTTCTTCCATCGTATCGTTGTCGATTGAGAACCTCAGGCGCACACCAGCTCTCAGTACCAACAACATCATCGAAGAGAGTTTGAGAAGAAGCACCTGGTTTTTTCAAAATACCACAAAATCCATAATCTGTTATTTTCAACACAGGATGATGGTTTTGAGAAGGTGTGAAAGCTTTCGTTTGAGAGGATGAACTAGCAGTTGTGGTAGAATTCATCTTTGTCTTTTCATCAAGAGTCACTAGAATATTTTCTGGTTTCAAATCTCGATGACAAATTCCACATCGATGCATATACAAGACACCACAAACCACTTGTTTAAAATAGTAACGTGCTTGCTCTTCTCTCATTCTTCCATAGGACCCATGTGTATCATAATATTCAATAATACTAAATAAATCACCACCATCTGCATACTCCAACACAATACAAAGTTTGTTCTCTTTTGGATCTTCAATCACTTTTTTCATTTGACAAACATATTTCGAGAAGGTTTCAATTTTCTCTTCATCACTAATTCGTTTTGGCTTTTCACCAAATGGCCATTCCATCACTTTGGAATTTCCGTTCGTCGACGTGTCATAAATTTTAAAAGGTCCTTTGGCAATCGTTTGGAGGGCATGAATTTCGTTTTGAATGTATTTCATTTCTTGTTTCTTTTTCTTTTGAATCATATCATTCATGGTCATTTGAACTTGAGGAGAGACTTGTTTCTTTGTTTGATTTGTGCTTGTAGGAATAAAGACATTTAAATTATCACTCGACAGTTTTTTTTCATTTTTCAATAAAGCACCTGTCACGTTATCACTCATGGTATGAGTGGCATCTAAACTTAATGTCAAATTTTGTGTTTTGTAAATTAATTTGTTGGAATCGTCTTGTTCATCCAAATCATCGTCACTCTCTTGATCATCATCGGATTCTACATGTTGATTCACAAAATCTTCCACAAATGTCGAAATACCTTTACTCTTTCTCGTAATTGGAGAAGGAGGAGATGCACATTGAGTTTCAATTTTCACAGAGAAGGCCGTTTCCAATGTCACATTATTCGAAGATTGTGTGAAATTGTTTCTTCTCGGAGAAGGTGTTGATGCAATTTTGGCTCCTAAATGAGAACCACGTGGACTTGAATGTTGTTGCTGCTGCTGTTGTTTTCGTTTCCAAGAATTTGTTTTTTCCGGGGCACTATTCAAACTGGTCGAACTGGTGGATGGAGTTGTATTCGAAGAAACAGTTGGAACTTGAATGGATAATGGTTGTTGTTGTTGTTGTTGTGGTTCTTTTTGAGAAGAAGAGTGAATTTGTTCATGTTCATCGTTACTACTACTGTCATCGTAGTTACTATCATCATCCGAGTCGGAGGCAATCACGACTACTTCTTCGGCACCCCAATCATCATCGGATGGTTTTGGAACATTGATTTGTTTGATGGCATAGAGTTGTTGAGTGGGAATGTGCCTGGCTAAAAGAACTTTGGAGGTGGCTGTTTTAGCGATGGTGGAGAGGATTTGATAGTCATCCATTCTGATGTGAGGGAAGAGATGATTTCACGTTTTTTTTTCTTTGGTTAGAACAAATGACAAGTGACATTTGAGCGTCTTTCTTGCACAAAATAAGAGCTCGTGGTTCTTTTTGTTTGTCTTAAACCTTAATTAATATCTTCACGTGTGCTCTCGGGCAATAGTTGTCACTGAATTAATTCTCACACATTTTATCTAGTACGAATTATTGTAATCGCTTATTCGAAATCGTTCTAACAAGGAAGAATTAAACATGAACATCACCTAAGGGAATCATTGGTGCAAGGTCATGAATCTTTTCTAAACCCAGCATGGTATTCTTCTCAACTTGCACAGTCAAGTTATGTTCCTTAATAATGCCATTGGAGCAAAATATTTTTCGAACAGCTTGTAATACCCGTTGATGATCGACTTGGACATCATTGGCAATTCGTACCTTAATGGTTGCGATCAATTCTTGTTTTCTCTTCTCAGGGTCAACCTGTATCAGTTCTTCTTCATCTGCTTCATCCAATGAGGCAGTATTGAGAGCCCAAAAGTGTTCGCTGTGACATTCTAAAACTCCATCCACGGTGGTTGAAACTTCCTTGACACATGCATTTAAATGAGTACACAAATTTTCTGGTGTTGTCTGAAGTAATACTTTTCCATTGGCTTTCAGTACTGGAACGACAAAATAAACGCTTGTCATGGTACTCATACAGCACAAAATAAAATCGAACATGAGTCCACCTGTGGAATAATAAATTGCTCTCATGTAAATAAACAACACGGCGTGAATATGAGCCTCTCTCATGATGCGATAAATCCAAAATCTGGCATGTGGAATTTTTAAGCGAATAAAGGTAATGAGAGAGTTGTAAAATTTGTAAACAAGTGAGGAATGTGCTGAATTTAGAGCAGCATTGAATGACGAGAATTGTTGTTGGAACCATGGAGAAGTGTTGTACCACATTGCATTCGCAGAATTGTTGTATCTATTTGCTGCTCTTACACTAGCGGAGCCTCTTCTCATATCTGGTGGAGGCGATTGTAAAAATGATGAAAATCCTGTAGATTCACTTTGATCTGCCTCTTCATGTTTCTTTTGAAATGTTGCAGAAACACCATCTTGTGAATAATTTCCAAAGAGATAAATTGAAAGTCCATTAACCAACAAGCCAAATATTACAATCGTGTGTGTGAAAAATCCAATGCTCATGTCTTGCAATTGTCTTGGCTCTTGTTGTGTATGGGGTGTTGATTCTGATGCAAATTTCGTTGTTAATACATATTGTATCATTTCTGACAAAACGCTAAGTGAAAGGAATGTGGCATACATGGCATTGGCAAATCGTAACAGTACACGTAACCGTTTCCATAAGGAAAATGTGTACGGTGCAAATATTGGATCTAATTTTGTTTTTCCTTCTTCAACGAGACGAGACGTAGATGATAGTGAAGATGAGGACTCTTCGTTATTCGTTAACTGTTCAGTTAATGAAGATGAAGACTCCAACGGAGATTCTATCTGTACAGTAGGGTTTGTTGGAGTTAAAGATTGTTGATCCATTTTGGATTTAGCTTCGAGTGTGCTTTTTGAAATGCACACACCGTTTGGTGATGTTTGTTCTTGTGTCGTTTTCATAAATATTACAATTAGGTCAATTAAAAACATGAATCCTCTATGCAATAAATAAAATCCTGAAAACAAAATTAGTAGTCCAACTAGAAATTCATGATTTCTCATACTCGTGACGTATAGCTCTTCTTCTCCTCCATTAGCACTCGACTCATGGTAATGAGTATTTCCATAGTGGAAAAGCCCAACCATTACTTCAAGAAATCCAAATCCCAAAATGAGCATGCACGCAAAGAAGTGAACTTTAAGCTGTGCATGTTGTTGGGTGGTAAGCTTGTAATTTCTCGCAGATGCCAGAGACAAAGGCTGCACAAAGAATATTAAAAATTGCTGCACATATCCAACAATCCATTCAGCATCTGGATTTAAATTTTTGATACTCTGTATCCAATGTGAAATGTTTTTTGTAGATAATTGATCCATTAATTTCTTCTTGGAAAGCATGGTTTTGTACTCTCCATTCGAGAAAGATACACCAATTTTCCACAAAAAAGCTACAATAATCAATACTAAGGTACGTATCCATTTGGCAAACAACGAGGCAAATAACACGACACGGTTTGTCATGTCTTTCAAAATTAAGGATGCTTGTTTTTTTCCTTTTCCTCGAGGTGCGTGACGATCATCTCCAAAGAAGGGTGAGTTATTCGGAGAAGAGGATTTATCATCATCACCAAATACTTTAGAGAAGGACTTTGGTATTCTTTTTAGTCTTAACCAAATATTATTCCATAAAGATTTTCCTCCTTTGGAGCTTTTATGACTACAATTAATGTGATCACAAGAAGCCTCTGCTGTTGATGGAATCATTCCGAGTTTAGACCGTTTTCCGGCAACAAATTGCGGAGTGAATGAAAAATCCTCGTCCGTGTTGGTGGCAGCCAGTGATGGCGAAATTCGTGATGATGCAGTTTGTTGAAGGGTTGGTGAAAGGCCACTACTATTATTGGCAAGTACAAAGCTAATAGCAATATCATTTCCTGTTGCTGTGTTATTGTTTTTGGCTGATGTAGCAAATAAATCGTAAGATGAATGAGCGTGAGATGCCGTAGTTCGTATGTAGAGTCCTTGCGGTGATTTTGAAAGGGATCCTACCGAGAGAGGTCGTGGAATTTGGTTAGAGCCGAATGCCGATGTTGATATTGTTGGTGGTGTTGATGAATTTACATTTTCAGCATTGTTTGATGATAATATTTGGGTTGATGATTCATCGGTATTGGTCGGAGGAGAATTACCCTCAAGCTGTTGTTGTCCACTACCAACATTCCCGTCATCCGTAGTAGTAGAAATGGCTGTTATGGCAACTGAGGAATCAAGAATCGGTGTGGAGTTGTTCTGAAGAACTGCAGCCTCTTGTTCTTCGTGATCCATTTTTTTGTAATTTTAATTCCCACAGCTTTCGTCACAGAATTGATCAATTGGATTTAAAGAATGTACACAAAAAGAGTTCCGCTTGAAACAAAAGAACGAATCTATAAGGGTTTATATCTTGCAAACAGCCGCATGAAGGAATGATTGCCTCTCTTTACAAAATAATGTTTTGAAGTTTTAACAATATGATCTTGTTAAGTAAACACCTCTCGGTGGTTCATTTCCTATCGTATCAATAGAATTGAAATGAGCTGATGTATTTTAAGAAAGGCTTTGCAGATGATGGTAAGTTCGATTGGATTGAGAACTTTCAAAATAAGGGTGTCATTATGTTGCGTCTCTTCCACCATGTCATCACTCTCTGTGTTCGTTTCTACTCCACGATCGTATGGTATTACGAAAAGGTCCAGTAACAATCTGATAATTTGAAGTAATGAAGGTGAGTGTTGAGGAGACTCTTCTAGAAGGGAAACAGACTCCTCTTGCAATGGAATTCCATGATGCCACAATTGTTGAAAAATTGTCGCCGCTGCTCTAGTATTCCAAAACAAGCGCTTTCCGTCTGGAGTGAAATATTTGAAAATTTGATAACTTGTTTCTTCAATAACTTTTTCGAATTTTAACGAGAATGGAATTTCTTCGAAATTGCGTTCCCTTAATTTCGAATCTTTGCTGACATGTTGAGAGTTTTCGAATAAAAGTTTAAATAATTTGTTTCCAATGCGTTTCAGAGTTTGAGGGTTGGGGCACCCAAATAAATGCAAAAGAAGTTTCATTTCTTCTTGGGATTGATGTGTTGAACTCTCAGTGATTTTTCGAATAGAATTTAAACCTCTATAAATGTACTATTTCATATTTTGGAGAATGGTATTATGATTCATCATTATAGTTACAAACACACCTTCCAACAATAAGGAGTTTGAAATTTCAAATGGTCGTCATCAATAAAACAAAATCCAATATTGCAACACTCGTCGTAAAAAGTAGAAGGCATCATGAAATAGTCCAAATAATACTCCTCCAAAATAATATTCATTGCATTTACATTATTAAACGCTTCATCATCGTTTAATTTTCGGAACACCATCTCTTCGGAATTTGACTTGTTATTGTGCTTGATATGTTTCGGTATTATAATAATATTTCTTGCAATCATTGTTTCAAATATTATTTTCTGCAATAATTCCTTCAAGTATTTCCGTTTCACTTGTTGGACATGATGAAAAAATACGTTCAACAGAGAAGTAGTTTGCGCCTTCATGTTTCATTTTTTGTTTCCGAAAGGATGACGGCAGGTTGGGATGATCGAATTATGCGAGGTCGATTTTATTAGAATACACAATATTTAATTCATACATGAACCTCCATTGCACAAGACATTGAATACAGTATTACCAACTGCAACACCAGCATTGAAACCAGCCTTATTTCCATATTCAAAGTGAATACCTCCGTAAATTCTTGATTTACCAGCTTCCTTGGCAGCACTGGAAAAACTTGAGAATGTTCTCACATGTTGAATATACCCTTCAGAAACAGTCTCGAATTGAATATCATCAGTACCCAATGCAAGACTCAAGACACGAGCAGCCGCAGCAGAGAAGGTCGAATGTCCACTCACATACTCAGGGAAAGGAGGAGTTGGAATGAATGGCCACCAATTTGAATTTCTATTTCTTTGAGCAATGGCAGTGAATGGTCTCAAAGTATTGTAATAATATTTGTGATCCCAAGCAACAATGCCTGCATCAGCAACAGCCACACTCACCAACTTGAAGAGTGCAGAAATTTTGTACAAATCGGATAAACCTCGTTGACGAATGACACTCTGAGTAATGACAAGCCAATGTCCAGGTGGAGTTGCAGTACCAGCACCATCAGCCCAGAATAGTGCAATTCTTCTCTGATCAAAGGTTCGAACAGCACTATTGTTTGCTCCCAATGTTTGAACTTCCAACAAATCAGCTTCATATTGAGGAGAACCGATGGCTGGAGGAGCACCTTGTCTGTAACTTGATACCTCATTGATGGCGAATGGATCCACCTTTGCCCATTGTGGCAATGAAGGGAATCGTTGATAGGCTGGTGCTGTTGGTTTCCAAGCATTCTCAGCCTCAGAGAATTGATAATCGACAAAATCATTGGAACCATCGTTATCACGACAACGTAAGACACGATCAGCCACTAACACAGCACTTCTCTTGATATCTTCCAAATCATTCTTACTCAAAGCAGCAACGAGAGAATGTTCCAAAGCTCTCTTCAAAGCCACAGTAAAACACTCAATTTCATCAGGGAATAAACTAGCTAACACACGATACGCAGCATGAGAGATGGTAGCAATCAAGGTTCCTTGAGAGCACTTTCGAGAGCTGAATCGTTTTCTCTTGCAGGTCGACAAGGCATCATCAACCGCAGAATTGAGAATGGCCATGGCACGTGCAGCAACAGGAGGAGCAGTCTTTCTTGAACGAACAATACTTAACAAGACATTGTTCCATTTCGAAACGAAATCTTCCTTATAGGCAAATCGTTCAGTGGTATGATACGCACACTTGGGAGCCACATCACTCTGAATCGATGGATAGGTATGAGAGCTGAAGACTCTCACGTAAGGCTTGTTTTCAACAGGATCAAAAGCATAAGTCACAATTCCACGGGCCATTCCTTCACCCCAAACCACACTCTTCAAACGACAATCCACCAAGAGAGTTCCATCAGGCATGAATTGCATTGGCATTTCACCCATGAAAGTAACTCTTGGGAAGGCAACAGAACCATTGTTCTTATAAAAGAAGGTATAGTAACCGAAAATCAAGACCGAGTTGGCAGGAGCCCATGTACCATTGGGACCACCATAAGCTCCATGAACCACGGTAGGTTCAGTCAACATGACTGAGATGGTATCATCATGAACACCCAAATCTTGAGAACCAGCCACCACAGGGAAGCCTTTCACTTTGGCATAATTCACCACATAAGTGGATGATGAGCCTTCCATTACTTGAGCACCTCGAGGTAATTTAGCACCACCCTCTGAAATATCCACACCATATTGATTTCTAAAGAATGAAGTAGCCTTTTCATGCGCATCTGGATATCTAGTAACTGGACCTAAAACAGCACTGGTATCAGCAACAATCGAGAGTTGGAATTGAGTGGTATACTCGAATGGATTGGTAGTGGTCTTGAAATCTTGTTGAGCGTGAACAAGCAAAGAGCAGCACAAGCAAACAAGCAGAGCGATCACGCTCAATATTGGGCGTGAATCACGAGGAGAATATAATACAGACATTGTACAGGGGATAATAATAATTTACAAAGGTAAAAGTACAAGAGCTCTGAACCTCTAACTGCAAAAGTTGGCAATACAGAGCGAATAGAATACAAAGGTAAGTTGATTTGTTTTTTTTAGTTTTTTGCTTTGAAGCGTATCTGATCAAATGTTCAAGATCGCACATGATGAAGTGTTTCACTCAAGTGTGGAAAAAATCTAAATGTCACCATTGAAAATTGGTCTTGCTCACCAGATAAGGAAATTCTGTACATTTTTTTGATTTGACCATAGCAGTAGGGATCCTTCTAATATTGCGGAATCATTGCTGTGTTGGTTGGGTCGCAATGCCTTTTTGGCTTACGACCATTTCATTTCTCCCTTTTGTGTCAAATGTTATTTGCACGTTCAATATTGTTGTAACTATTTAAAAAACACAACGAACACAGAACCGTCGTTTTTAATACAACTATGAAATTGTCGTTACTTTTGTCCTTCATTCTCTGTATTTATTTCACACTTTCTCAACAACGGGTGTGCTTGGTACAGGCTCAAGTGAACTGTGATCTTTCTCAACTCTACGATGCTGAATTATTATTGCTCTATGATGATACCATTCCTTTTGAACTAGTTCCAAGACGTGTCGAATTACCACTCAATACCACTCGTTTTCCATTAGCCAAACAACAAGAAGCTTTACAATTCTTCAAAACTCGTTTCAATATTGATTTTACCAATTCATCGAATGTACCAACTAACTTTCGGTTGGAATCAGGTTCATTCGAAGGATATCATGTTTATGGAGCTACCACAACCAAGAGTCGATTCTTTGGTTCACCTCTCATTAGAGTCTATGCTGATTTCATGACATTGGTTGCTTTGGATTCAAGTGCAATCGATCCATTCACCAATGCTCCCATCAACAAGGATTCCCTCGCACAATATGGATACTATACAATGTTGTATGTAAATAATGGAACTGCATTCACTGCTCCAATCAAGGCAACTTCTCAACGTTTCTTAGATGCTTGGCGTGATAATATGGGAAATTTGGATTGGGCCAGAACCATTGATTTCAATTTGGAGAGTCCTGAGTGGGGAGTTGGTGAAAGTGTTGGAACCTTCTTGGCACCCATGCAAGATCCATTCTTTGGAAGATCTCAAGTAGCAATGCGTGAAACCATGAGATTCCCACCCACTCGATATCTCAATCGAGGACAAAGTACTCAAATTACTTCATGTCAATCTTGGTTGAATTAATCATATAATGGTGGTCAAGCCTTTAATCATCTTTATGATGATCATCATTCTGTACAATAAAAATGTAAATAAAAAACAACAAACAAACAACCAATGATGATTTCACCAGCCTTCTGTGTTCCTGTGTAACAAGAACAGAATATGAATAACTGATTCTTCTCGGCCTAGAACGGATCTCTTGAACTCCGACCTCTTTTGTTATGATGCGAGCAAAAAAATGAATGGACCAGTAGGAGGAGAGGAAAATAATGATGAGAATGATGTTGTTGGATATTTCAATAATGATAACGATGATATTCATACGACGAGGAATGATTATTTTCAACCATCGTCATCATCATCGCATTCGGAGGATGTAGGATTGAATTTGGGACGACCGGTCGTTGATGAACAAGAGGATCTTGGTGGAGGAAATGGATTTTATTATTCGGATGATGAGGAGGAGGATGTCATGAATGGTAGTTTTTCATTTGAGAAGGAAAATAATAACCGTGATGACATAACAAGAGACAGTATGCCACCCAGACGAACATCATTCACGATGAGTGACAATGATGAGGATGATGGATATAATAATATTTTCGGGGCTGTTGGAAATAGTTCCGTATCCAACAAATCACCGAACACGTCGTCAGGACCCTATGGTTTGCCACCACGATACCTTCATCGTGATGACCGTTATTACTTGCCACAAGACATTTCCACCTCTAGTACCATGACTACATCGTCAGATCCTATGAATTCTATACAACTCGAGTCCATCGATCATATATTTGAAGAGTCCCAAGTCTCACCCATTCAACCAGTATCTAACAACGTCCTATCTCCACCCAATTCCATACATCCCTTTGACGTTATATTATCACCAACACACCCCGAAGAAATGAATTTTGAAGATGGATTTGCCATGCTTTCTGTTGACACTTCTTCGATGGTGTTAGACCAACCTCTCGACTTGAATGCCAACAATAACGACAGCATGATGGATGAGTTAAATAATGTTCGTGTCACTACTCCTGTCATGCAAGACAACAATTTTGTGAAAATGAAATCAAAAAGAAATAGCTCGCAAAAGAAGAAAGTACGATTCTCAGATAATGATATTTTATTTCCAGTGACAGTAATTCCTGCATCACCAAGCGAGGACGACACAAAGAAAACATTGGACTTTAATTCCCCTTCAACTAACACTGTGGTGAATAATTTTTCACCATCAACCACTTCTGCCATGCAAGACACAAAAAATAATCAACTACCTCCCCAAATTCCCTTTCATCTCTACAACAGCAAAAATTCTGAGACTTCTACAAATGGTGAAGTAATACCTAGCAAATATAGCAATGGTGTGAATCAAAGTGATCTCTCACCAATGGATCATTCGCTACGCAATGACAATTTTGATAACAACGAGGATGATGAATTTAAAACTCATGATGGAAAGAAGAGATTATTCGGCTTAACTGGGTATCAATATTTGGTATTGGCCTCAGCTTGGCTTGGTTGGGCCTTTGACATTTTTGATGGAGTGCTATTCAGTTATGCAGCTCCCATTTGTATTCCTAATTTATTAGGTTTCGCAGACGATCAACTGACATCTACTGCTGCTAAAGAACAGACTGCATTATGGAGCAGTATATTGAGTAGTGTATTGTTATTTGGTTGGGGCTGTGGAGGCGTATTTTTCGGATGGTTAACAGATAGAGGTTTGTAGTTGTGTGGCGTCTAGTGACACCTTGTGTGAAATTTTTTATTTTATCTCACTTTTTGGATTCTTTTCTCACGTATAATTTCTATGATCCTTAAATTGATGAAAATAATTTACAACAGTTGGACGATCGAAAACAATGATGATAACAATTGTTGTGTATAGTATTGGCACGTTTTTAGCTGCCTTTTCTTTCCACATTAGTGTGCTAGTGATTTTACGATTTATTGCTAGTTTGGGCATTGGAGGAGAGTGGTCCGCAGGAGCAGCCCTCATCAGTGAAACATTACCAATAGAAAAGCGAGTCATTGGTGGTGTTGTTCTTTACACTGCTGCACCTATTGGAAGTATGGCCTCATTTGCTGTCAATTATTTAATTACGAGTGTGTTACTTCAACGAACAGGACCACCAGTGAACGGAACTGTCACAAATTCTACCATACATGCAATGATGGATTTTGTAACATCTACTGACACGATTATGAGTGAAGGTATTAATGCACCAGTCATTACAGGAGGACCCATTCCTGTGTGGCTTTCATGGAGAATACTTTTTGCCATTGGTGTCATTCCAACCATTGTTGGAATTTTCATTCGTATTTGTGTGAAGGAGCCAGATTCATGGGTCGAACAACAACGAAGAGAGAAGGAAGAGCATGAACAACAAGAGAATGCAAACACGTCGAATCCTCATACTAATCTGAACGAGGATGAACAAAAATTACCAACTCCTATTCGATCGTATGCAAATTCAATTCTTGCAAGTCCATCTTCTGGAAATGATGACTCGCCAACAGTTTCAACCAATTCCGAAGATGACATGAAAGAAATTGATCTTGGAACTCCCACCCATGCGAACGGAAATTTGAATGGAGAAAAGTTTGAAACCCTTCCATTCACTCGAAGTGAATCTGATCTCTCTACGACTAGTTCACAACAACCACTCAAGAAAAAACGAAAAGGAAAGTCCTATTTGGATTTATTTTCTAATGCAGATTTGAGACGAAGAACTATTAGTTCTATTTTATTTGTATGTCCTGCATTAATCTCGTGGTGGTGTATTAGTACTTTTATACCAATTTTGAGTACTTATCTAGCTTCCAATTACAAAGACCCTGATGAAAAGAAGCATTATCAAGATTTATACTCGGTACTTGGAAATATGTTATTTAATTTTGGAGGACTGATTGGAACTTTGATGGTAATTCCCATTGCTACCAAGTTTGGACGATTGTGGGTGTATAGAATTTACTTCTTTTTTGCTACAGTATCTATTGTTGTGGCATTTGGAATTCCTGACATGTCTCCAGTACTTAGATTCAGTTTAATGTTTCCAGTAGGAGTTTTTGTTTTTGGTGCTTTTGGAAGCTTTACTTTTTATTTACCTGAATTATTTCCAATGGAGTTGAGAGGAAGAGGATCAGGATTTACATATAACTGCGGACGATTTGGTACAGCCATTTTCCCATTTTTAGTTGGATTAATTGTGTCACAAGGAGTGAATCCACTTATTGTACTATCATGTATTTCCATTGCTACCTTCTTTGGATTTATTGTTTCGGTAATACCAAGATTTGCAGTAGAAACTAAGGATGTGATTATTCACTAAGCGAAAGATTATTATTTCAATACCACCATAATTTATTAAATTTGTTCCAAATAACATCCACTAGCAGATCTTGACATGGCTACAGCTTCAAATGGATGAACTCGGTTTCGCCACACGAATCTAGAAGAGGTATTTCTCTTGTGATTCCTTTGGTAATAAAACTCTCCTAAATCTGTCAAGACCAATTTCAAATCACACTTCTTGACTGCTTCGAGTTGTTTGGGGAGCATCCAATCAAAAATTCGAACCAATTGGTGCTTGAGATCGATGATTGGGGAGGGAGTTAAAGCTGATGAAGAACTACTGGTGGTGGTTTGCGTGATTGAAGAAGCAACTCCTTTCCTTACTAGTTCGTTATGGTGTGGCATTATGAAGGTGCTTTTGATATTCAAAATCTTCAGCTTGCTCCCAAATTTACATCTTACTAATGCATTCACAAGGTTTGCCAACGAGTGGAATGAATAATTTCCTTCGAGAGACAACTCCTCTAATTCTTCAAATGTTGCAGGTATTTGGTTCAAACTAATCTCTTTACAGTTTGGATACGTATTTAAATGGAGACTATTTTTGAAATGAATAATGCCAAAATGATTGTATTTCAGAAACAGTAAAGACGACGAATGGTTGAATACTTTCAACTTACCATTTGATAGTTCGACCACAATGCTCTGCCAATGCGTGAAGTCCGTTTTGAGTGATTGATCCACATCCTGATAAATTAACCTTTCGTAAACATTTTCTTTCATCCACTATATCAGATTCACATTTTCTGGCATGCTCTCCTATTGTTCTAGCAAGTATTTCAAGCTGATAGTTTTGTAATAATTTGCATTGGCTTAAATCCAAAATTCTCAATCGGTTCATATTGCTATCAAATAGTTTCGAAATGTCCAAAGAAAAAAATAAGGACTGGGTGGAAATAAATTTTTCAACATTTGCAAACATTTGATGAAAATTAGAAACAGTGGTATAATTCAAAGACATGGCGTCTAATAGGGTTGAGTTGCTCCAAAAAATTTGTGTCAATTTTGGAAATGTAAAATTAGTAACGAGTTCTGAAATTGGTGTCTTAGTTTTTTCTGTATTCTTCTTCTTTTTCTTCGTTTTGCTTTCGAGAGAAATAGTATTTTGTTTGTTTTCTTCACTTTCAGCTGGAAAATAATGTAAACACGATAACTGTTCTCTAAACATTGATACAAATGGTAAAGTCAGTCCTTTTCCTGTCAAATGCCAAGTATTTGGAAAAATTTGAGAAATTATATATTCCTTGCATTTCTGTGAAAGAGAGCGAATAGAAATGTCCAATGATGGCGTAGAACGTGGTTCATTAACGGGGTTTTCATTAGCATCACTTGTCAAAATGGTGACTGGTTCCCTGTTCATCTCATCGATTTGTTCTCGATGTTTTTTCCAATAATTCAGTATCCATTTGTCGACTTTTGCTTGCAATCTTCGCTTATAATATATCTCGGGTGATGTTGCAGACAATTCATCAGAGTCTTCATGATCATCAATAGAGTTAGAACATTGAGAGCATGCTTTACAGAGTTCAGGTACTTCATTGTAACAACCGGAACAAATTAATACTTGGCTTGCGGAGAAAAAATTCAAACGGCTGTGTTCACATATAATGAAATATTCGTATTCAGTCACAAACTCTTTCCAATTTTTAGAAACCCTCATAATGACAGTATACAACTCTTTCCAAGGAAGAAATGAAAATATGTTAATGACCAATTCATAGGGTAGGACAATATTTTGACCTATTTTTGTGTGATTGGTGGTTTTAGACGAGATGGGTTCAATTCGTGTAATTTTCCGTCTTGCCATGCGTGTACTGGTAATCATTGGCAACTCGATCGGTGATTTTTCAAATGCTTTTTGGTTGGCAATAGCTTGTTTCGTTTTTTTCGAAGGTTGTTTCAGCTTGGATTTTGGCAGGCTTGCCTCTTCCAGGACCTTATTTCTAATATACTCCACATGTTTTTTAACTATCGGTATTCGTTGTTGCAGTTGCTCCAAAATTGAAAAGTGACAATGATTGGGGTCCAAGGACACTGGAGATGGAGTTGTTTTAATATGAGCCTCCGTCGAAACAATGATCACTGCTTCCAAATCACTTGCACCAGCCAATAATTCCTTTTCGTCAGGTTTATCCACTCTTTCATGCAACACATCTTTAGAAATTTTAAATAAATTATCTACACTCGGAACAGATTTGCTTGCTGATGGAGGAGTGGATGGTTGTTTCCTCTTTGATAGTTCATTCAAATATTGTTGTTCCGACGATAAAAAAGCTCTCCGTGCCATTTCGTCAATATTGGGTGTTGTTGATGTTTTTCGTGTGGTTGTTGTTGTTGTGGAGGATGATCTTGGAAGTGTTGAAGTTTTTGATTGGTTATTTTGATTCAACTGTTGAACATTCTTTTGACTTGTTGAAGAGGAGGAGCCGCAAGATCGTCGTTCTTCAGCCTCCATTAAATTTCGTTTTTTAGTAATTGTTGCATGAGAGGGTGAGGTTGCATCCTTTCGGATCTCTGCACTTGGTGTTTTAGTTGGATTCAACGGCTCTGATTTCTTATTTGCTTTTGAAATTGCAGGTTTCTGCAGCGTTGATGAAGACTTCATTTTTTTCTTAGGGTTGCAATTAAAACAATTATTCATCTTATCAACAAAAACTACTTTTTATAGGCAAATAAGGCAATTCCTCGTGGAGAAATATCTTCATCGAACAACTGAACTAAATCTGCTTGCACACCACCGCGTGATGTTCCACTCAAAAATAAATATCGATCCAATAGTATCAAGCACTCAATGACTGGCCCTATCATACTTCGCAGTGTCCAGAAAATGTCTACACTCTTAATTTGTGACGTTTCATGATTTCCATGGCATTGCTGATAATAGAAATGATTCAATTGTTGTTTGAAAGAGGCTGTAAAATGTTGAGTACTGGCCATGTCAATGATTTCTTGTTCATGAAGCAATGGATCTAGAGTTTTGGTTTGATAGAGTCTCACTAACACACTTGTTGCATATTTGGAAAAATCTGTGTCTTCATTGTGACCATTGTGATCTGTTGCAAAAGTTGAACTTTTCAAATTGTTATCTGATATACTTCCAAAACTATTGTTTCATTCCACAGACAAGAGTTATGAATAACATAATACTTGAATTGGAAAAAACTAACCTATAAACTACTGGTCGACGTATTGTTGGAGGAATTGTTTTCTTTTCCACATACTCATGTAAGAAATATTCCATGGCACATCGAAATGCATTTCTTTTCCAGTACTCTTGCACTTTGTAAGATGTGTTTCTCGATGTTTCGTGATTGTCTCCATTAGTAACATTTCTCACATTCCAAATATTGTTTTCCGTACATCCAAGAATTAGACCAGAACGTGTTAATTGAAATCCATTCAGATTGCATGTAATATAATTATTGACAAACGATGTAAGAGGAAAGCCGTGGAAGTGAGTCAATGCTTGTGAAGAGTCCGAGTGAATGTTGACCTGGCCTGCATCTTTTTGTACATGGTACGTTTCAGTGAGTTTGTGATAACAACATCCAACATTCACCAAAGAATGAATCAATGACTTGTTCTGCTTGGTATATACGGTGTCATTCAAATACATGTCACAAAGTATGGGTGTTAAATCTCCACATGTATGCAAACCAACAATACAATTATTTCCACCATTTCTGTCATCGTGCTGATAAATCGAGCGAGTGGTTTCTAACATTTGATTGACCATTTTTGACAATTGCTCTCTGTTGCATTCCAAGTGAGAAGAAATTGCTTTGAGTTGATTTTTCTGCTGTTTGTTTTGCTTTGAACGGAGACTGGTTGATTTGTCGAATTTTTTTGTTTTTTCTTGAATTTTTTGAACTAGCTGCTCATTATGATCGACAGCAATGATGTTTAGTCCATATTTGGCAAAGAGTACGTGAGAAAGGTATCCTTTTCCTGATCCAATATCTAGAATGGTGGGTATTTGTTCATTGTCATCATTATCCAATTTCGAGGAAAATGTATGTTGTGAAAACGTGCTAATAAATTCAGCTAATCTCTCAATTTCATGAATTTTTTTTGGTGACATGTGTCTCAAGAGCTCTGTATTTTGACATTCCGAGGAGGTGTACTGACAATGTAACACACTCGACGAGTCGGAATCATTGAAGCATTGCTTTGGATTTGTTTCATCCGTTGTCAAATATTTCACAATTTCTTTAGCGCTTGGTAGAATGACTTTGTGGAATCTCAATAGTTTGCATCCAAGAACAAAACGTCTAAATGATGATGGTATTGTATTGTCTGAGAAATATTGGGCTGTGTAGTTTTGGAAGTCTTCTTGCTGGTGATATTCTTGTTGCGTGAAATTCATCAATTCTATCAATTGAATATCTGAGCATTTCTCTAAATATTCTCTCCATGCTTTGGGAACTCTTGTTGAATAATTATCTTTCCATAAAAAGTAAAGTAAATGATTGTCTCTTTCTCTGTCAGTGTGGTCTTGTACTTTGCTCGAGCCATAGGCATCCCCATTTTGTGAATTTACAAAAGTAAACAAGAATGAAAATTCATTTAAAAATTCCAAAATTAATTTCATAATTTCTTGCACAATAATTAATGATGGATATTTCAAAGTATCGGATGAAGTGTTGTCAAAATTTGTCCAAAATTTAAAAATTTCTTCCATCCTCTCGGTCAGTGGTGATATTTCTTCATCATTCTTGCTATTCAATGCTCTCCATTCGTGAATATAGTTCAAAATCTCATTCCTTCTCGGAAGTAAATGTCGGAACAAGTAAGTGTGATTCATATTCCAATCATCGTCGAGCATTTTTGTGTTATTTCAAAAAAAACTTCATTTACAACTCGAATCCAAGATGTCCAACAAGCAGCGAATGTTTTTTTTCTTCTCTTGCAACCAATCTAGTTCATTGTTCCTTGAGGTCAAAGAACCAAGAACTTGACTTTGTTTGATTTTCAAATACAAAAAAAATTCTACAACAACAGCATGCATAACACCATCAACCATGCCATTCTCGTTCATGGTAATAATCAACTCGGGCAACTTGGTACAGGAGATTTTACGAAACGAGAAATTCCCACTAAGGTAGAATTAGCACCTGGATATTCCGTTCGGAAAGTAGCCTGTGGTTTTGCTCATACGATTGTAATGGTTGCTGAAGAGAAATGTTGTTATAGCCATCGTCATCATCATCAATCTGACTTAAATCAAGCGATTGAACAACCCTGCTCATTCGCCTTGATGGGATGTGGAACCAACTGCTGCTCCCAACTCGCGCAACCAGGAAGTGCCTTCAACGACACTGAAATACCTCATCTGAGTCCCATTCAAAACTCAAAATGCTTACAAGAGATGAGATCCATACATTGCGGATGTAACTTTACCATGATTTGTTCAAAAGATGGAAAATCATTGCATGCCATGGGTGATAATGCGAATGGTCAGATTGGATTGAGAAATTGGCTTGAAGTGAGCATGCCAAATTCGGTGCCGTTGAAATCATTGAGAAATAACTTGACGAATGAATTCGATACCATTCTGAAAGTTTTCTGTGGTTATGATCATACAAGCGTCCTCTGTGAGAGCGGAAGTGTGTATTCAACGGGAAAGAACAATTTTAGGGAACTTGGATTTTCAAATAGTGCCATTCAAAATGATAGTCAATACACTTTAACAAGAGTGGCTTGTTTGGATACTATATTACAACCTACTGAGCGAGTGGAAATGATTGCATATGGAGAAAATCATTCCTTGTTGCTCATACGGAATGGAGAATCGAACACAGATCGATTACTTGCGTGTGGAGACAACAAGTATGGAGCTTGTGGACTTGGAACGTCGGTGCATTTAGTACCAAGTTTTACCCAGGTTGACATTGGCAACCAACAAACTGTACAACAAATTTCCAAAATTGCTTGCGGTGAATTTCACAGTGCTGTTTTAACAGAACGAGGAGATGTTTGGGTTACTGGAAGGAATAGTGAAGGTCAACTTTCATTTGGTAATTTAGATCACCGCTACAGGTTTACAAAAATTGATGTATTTGGATTAGCAATTTCGGACATTTCTCTTGGAAATTCTCACTCCATATTTATTAGTGCCCTTAATCGACAATTGATGTTTGGAACAGGAGGTGGATTTGATCATCCCATCTCTCAAAAATCCAGGTTGCAACGAATAGAATTTGGAAAGGAAAATAACTACATGCTAGTGAATAGCGCAGCTTGTGGTGGGTTGCACACCGTTTTTTATAGGGATCAAGACGTGGAGGATGGAATATCGTCCCAACTAATGAAACGAAAAGTATTGTCTTGCTCCAAAGGTAATTTGTTGGTAGATATTGCCATTCATGCTACAATTTGAAATGAGACACTCCCTTGTCCAAATGAGCAAATTTGAAGAACTCTTAATTTGATTCTTCAACCAGTAGATAGTGGGTTTCCATCGAGTTGAGGCATTTGTAACTAATAATTCCTTGTAAATTTATTGCAACTGTATCTTCTTCTTTTTTGGCATTGTTTCAGCTTTCTCATCAGCAAGTTCAATAAGATTTCTTTTCTTTCCACATTGCAATAGTTCACTCCAACAAATTACAAACGTATCCTTGACTTGGTTTCTATTGATGCTACTGATGATACTGCTAAAGAATTTGTCAATCGTTTGGCAATAAGAGAGAGGAGAGTAGAATTGACGACCGGAAAAACGGTTAGCATCAAAGGGAAGAAGAATTCCATCTAGTGTCTTATAGGTTTCGTTCATTGTTTCAAGGATGTCCAGAGCAAGTGCAACTTCTTCTTCAGCACAAAAGTTTTCATAGGCTGATTTAAAATCTTGTTTTAACTCTAATCGTAGGAGCTCAGAGCTGTAGGCACTTTCTTCAATTCGATACGAAACTACAGACTTTAAAATAACTTGAATAATATTGGCTCTCCAGCTTGAAGATGCATATAACTCGTCATTCCAATTCAATAATCCATTTTCAAACAATGGTTTCAAAAGTACTTGCCAGTTTTCTTTCAAAAATTTTGTGTCAATTAGATATTGCGATGCGATGACTTCACTTAGCATATTTCTGCAATACTTGATTAAGGAGCCTCCTTTTTTAAAATCTGTCATATAGTTCATGTATGGCTTGAGCTCAGAATTAATCATATCTTGTTTCGAGTCTTCGGTATAGTAAAAGAATGGATTTCGTAAAAAAACTAACTTCTTTAACGTCTTGCCAGCAAAAATAAAATCTAATAATCGTCGTCTAGGCTGTTTCCTAGTCATGCTAACATTTGATAAATCCAATTGAACTTCATCTATTGAGCAAGACTTTTCCAACTTGCAATGTTCGTCCAAAGTTTCAAGATCAATCAAATCATTTTCATTGATACAATCAACAATTAGGATAGTTTCAATATTCTGCAATATCGAGAGTGTTTGTGAGTCATACTCAACATTTGTGGAAGCAAGTCTATCTTCATCAAGTTCATTACTTTCGACATCCACAATGTCATGGTCGTCATCGTTTTCTTCTTCCTCATCAACAGTATAATCTTGATCGTCATTATCGAACTCTATGAAATCATCCATATCTTCCTCTTCTTCAGCTTTTCCTTTCGAAGATGGTTCAGAATATCCGACATCAGAAATGCTATTTCCTACTTCGAGTGACGGGAAAAATGATACTTGAGCTGCACTCTTTTGTTTAGTGGGAAGTTTGGGTATTGTGAAATTGTGAACTGCTTTTTCGTTGACCCATCCTACAGTGATGGAAACAATCTTGATGGTTTGGAATGTGGTGGCGTTGTGCATCATACCTTTGATTGGTGCAGGAGTTGGTGGGAAAAATTCTGCTTCCAATGTCAGTGAGGTTGGTCCTGAAGGGCTCATCAGTGGATCACGTTGAGTCGATGATGTCAATGTACTACAAGTACTAACTAGGGTGAGTCTCTTTAAAATGTATTCCATTTCGGGTATTGACAAGCCAAGGAATTCAAGATGAGAAATTATGGTTTTAGGTCCAATAATTGCTGATGATGAAGATGATGATGAAATAAATTGCTCTAGCATTGTTAAAGGGTAATTAATTTTCATTCTAGTTTTTACGTCCTGAAAGACTGGTTTGTTGTTTTTTCGGATATATTCATCATCATCTTGATTCATATCTGGAAATTTGGAAAATGTAAGTAATGAAAGTGCGACAGTGCCATTATAAATATTCGATCGCAAACGATGTACAGTATTGTTCCAGGCAGTACTGATCGCTCTCATCAAAAACAAAGCTTGAATCGGATGAAGAAATTGGAGAATATTATGTTGAATGATAGGATTGTGAGAGAGGAGAGTGGAAGCATCTTGTTGTACTATTGCTTCCGATGATGAGAATGGAATGGAAAACAAGAAAGAGTTGTTAGTTCCGCTTGTAGAGGATGATGTTGGTGTCATTAATGGTGTATTTAAATTATTAAATGAATGATGATGATTCATTGATGTTGTTGGTGTTGTTGTGTTATCCTCCGTTTCACCACCAAATGTACCATCCGAGAGCAAACTGAAATCATCTTGAAGGGAGAAGGGATTTAAAGACATTTTTTTTGTAAAAAGAAAAAGTCAACACACAACAACAAGGAACGGTTGTATCGGATTGGGATTCCTTTTTAATCATGATTTGAATGACTAGCAGTGACTGTGTGAAAATCATGAGTCAAGTTCTGTCAAGTTGAAGATTGGAGCACTCTAAAAAAAATTATTATTGTTAATAACAACACGAACTACTCTTTTTGATCTTGAGAATTTGCCATCATCAAAACATCAATGCCTAACTCCTCATTCTCCATTCCCTTCTACATTTGTGGTCAAGGAATTACCTGTAGTAACATCAAAGGATGTGGACGTTCGTATCGGAGTAACCATGACACCATAGTGTTGATGAATGATTCTCTCGCAACCAAAGATGAACTCATTTCAACCATACCAAACTCCTCCTTTATTCGACTCTCCATTCCTGAAAATGTTCCCAACTATTCCATACCTCTTCATGCTGCCTATGGTCCTCCTCCTTCGTATATTCGGAAAGTTTCAAGTGGTGCTGATTATTGTTTGATTTTACTGAATGATGGATCGTTATTTTCATGTGGCATGAATGAGCACAAGCAATTAGCGATCACACCAGAACAATGGAATGAGAGTAGTAATGATCATTCCGAGACCAAATCATCTTCAAATTTTGACCACGACCACCACTCTTCTCAAAACACTCTCACGGAACGAAAAATATTTCAAGTGAAATTGTTAGAACATGTCAAAATCAAGACGATGGAATGTGGCTCGCATTACTCACTCATTGTTTCTGAAAATAATGACTTGTATGGATGTGGTGTCAATGACTATAATCAAATTTCACTTGGTGAAACATTCTCGAGATATCCTCAATTGGTGGATTATGGTCGAGAGGTTGGTGATGAAATGTAAGTTTTGGGTTCAGAAAAATTGCAATTTGAGTTGGTAAATGTTGAATTTTGGAAAATTCTAATTATCACAATATAGAACACACGTGGCATGTTGCTTTTCATTCTCACTATTTGTCCTCAATTCTCGTAAATTGAGATTAATGGGACAAAATTGGGTCTATGAACAAGATATTCATCAAAAATTATCGAATGGTCGTCTCTCTCCAAAACAAGATTTTCACGTGTTTGATTGTAATGTCAAGAAGATTGTTACAGGTGGTTTTCATTTTGTCGTTCTTCTCCAAAATGGAACAGTTTATGGAGGCGGAGACAATGCATCTAATCAATACGGAAATTTTGACCATGAAAACCAGAATACCATCTTTTATAATATTACTGAAAAGAACTTTGAAAATCAACAAATTATTGATGTGAGTTGTGGAGGAGACAATACTGCATTTTTGACTGCTGACGGAGAGTTGTACGTGTGTGGAATTAATAACCATCAATTTACTGCCAAGTACTGCGAGCGTTATTCGACAATGACCAAGATGGACTATAAAAGACCATTGGTTCGAATATTCGCTGGAGATAGTTACTCGTGTGCCATTTTAGATGATGGAACTATGACTTTGAGGTTGGTATTGACTGTTGGAATTTCATGTGTAAATTTTCACAACTTTTTTCACACTAAAATTAGAGGAAAAAACGAAAAGCATCAATTAGGTTCAATACTAGCTGATATGAATGAAAACACTTTCCATATGAAATGCTTATTCCCAGAGATACATAATCCATCAGATATAACCGTTTCCATGGGATACTACAATACTGTTGTTTATTGTAGCAAAAGCTTGTCAATTACCAAACATTTTCTATTTATTTCAAAACGAATTAATTGTGAACACCTCAGTGATGTTGCATTTATTGTAAATACCACTCATTTGCATTAATATATGAAAAACGAATTAATTGTGAACACCGAGTTGTGTGACGACTAAAAAAGGCAATTTCATAATTTCAAAAAAATGTCTTCATTTTCTCCCTTGCTCGAAACAATGATGTTCGAACCATCATCCTTCTCACCCGTTCTGGACAAGGTATTTGTATCTAACACTTCTAATACAACTGTTGATCCGTTCTCATGGCAATTTTTGGTCGGAGTTCATCCCGTGTTTCAAACATTAATTTTTACTTTCATCAATGCTCTCACGACAGCGTTAGGAGCAAGTTTGATATTTTGTACAGTGTGTTGTTCAAAATTAGACACGACTCATAGAAATGAAGACAAAGAAAATCCGAACACTGTCACCAAATGGGTCACTAAATTCGTTAATTTATTTTATGAATTGTCTTTCAAAATAGGATTATTTCAACAAAATCAAAACAAAACAGCTTCATTTTCTAACGACTTATTTATTCCTCTTTCGATTGGATTTGGTGGAGGAGTCATGCTTGCAGGTTTGTATTTTGTGTGAATAACAATTGTCTCATGTGAAAATTAATTGTATTGAATATCACAAAGCTTCCTTTTTTAGTTTGTTACTTCCAGCTTTAAACCACTTCTCGAATACTGAAGCATCCAAATCTCATTCATTATTCGCCATTGGATCAAGCTTCTTTGTAGGAGTTTTGGCAATCTTAATATTTGATGCAATCATTCACAAAGTTCAAGATGTTGTGGAAAGGAAAATATCAACCCGAAGTGGTTCTCAGATGGAAAATGTCAGAGATCAAATTCAATTAGAAGAAACACCTTCAATGAATGAAAATTCGACACATGTCAATAACACTGAAAACATTGAAAGTTATAACAACTTGGAGGAAGGTGGAATCAATGAAGGTGAAACTTCTTTGGATGAAAACAATACAGTATCTGTTCGTAACATTGGAGAAAATAGTGCAACCTGCAATTCATGTATTGAGGATCCAATGACATTTCATGACAAGTCTCAAAATAATTTGAGAGACAGTCGACATGGTGTCAGAAGAAGCTGGATTATATTTGTCGCAATGACATTGCATAACATACCTGGTATGTATAATTCTGTGTCACATACTATTTCTAAAATGACATCTTGGATAACAATATCCAAATAATTGTTGTTTGCACTTGAAACATTAGAGGGAATTATTGTTGGAGTTGCATTTGCAGCTGCATCAAATTCTAGCACTTCTGGAGCAACATTGGCATCTGCCATTGGCCTTTCGCTTGGAATTGCTATTCAAAATATTACAGAAGGTGTTGCTGTGACTTTTCCTATTTATGGCAATGAGTGTAGAAAAATTATGAAAAAGAAAAATTACGGCATCCAGTGGAAACTCGTTGCGAAATCCTTCTTTCTAGGCGCAATTTCAGGAATAACAGAACCAATGGGTGGATTATTTGGATGTCTTTTAGTTTTTGCGTCAGCTGCCATACTTCCTTATTCCCTTGCCTTTGCGAGTGGTGTCATGGTTTATGTGGTGATTCATGAGTTAATTCCATTAATGTTTGTGGTGCCCAGTAGACTTGTAGCAAAATTGTCAACCTTAATGTTCATGGTTGGATTTGTTGCCATGATGGCTCTCGACATTGGACTTGCTTAGAATTTGTGAAGCAACATGAGAATCTAAATGATGCAACAGAGTGATACACTTCTTTTGCCATTCAGAGGACCAATAGACACGTAACTCTTTATTAAACATGTTCGAGTCAAATATCATGTTTTAACATGCCGTAGTTAATGTGAAATTGGTACTGACTTGAGCCAACAATCTTGAATGAGGTCTTGAAGCTCCACATTCACCTTCACATGCATTGATCACAACCTTGTAAAGTCCAGGGAACCACATTAAATCTTGTGAATCATCATTTTGAGTTTTGATCTCAAATTTAATTTCATAAGATCCTGGCATGAAACCATTGGCTTGATAGTATCTCTCAATAATTTGTTCAACAGAGAAAGGACCTGTCACTTGAAGGATGACTTGACCTGGGCCAGATTCATTGAAAACATTTAATCTGGAATAGGCAAGGACTTTTCCACCACATTCACTCACTTGTGGAGAAACACCTGGAGATGTGAAAGTAGCGCAAGTCTTGGCTGTGCAGTCATGAATGGGACAAACATTCATTAATTGACATCCATAGACAGGATCAAGATCGGCTTTCTTCAAAATTGCAATGAATGCATTCACTCCAACAACTATTCGTTCCAATCACATTTCCAAAGTGTTTTTGAAAGTATATAATAATAATGAGGAACTCGATGATAAATTCTTTCAACAATGAATGACTTACCTGTACAAAGCAGTTCACAAGTTTGATAAGCATATGGAAAGAGTGGAGGAACATATTGACACAAATCAACACACGAAACAACAACTCCTGTGTCAATGGCAGCCATCAAATCAGCAACAGCAAAATCCAACAAATTCACACATGCTTCACACAATTCACTTCCTGCTAAATTGGTACGAACTTGAACCATTGAAAAGGAAGCTATACTTGGCTTATGATGAGAGGATGGAGATTTCTTAGCAAGTTTGTTTAATGAATAATTGATCAATTTGTTTGTCAATTCCTTGTCTTTCAAAACTTCATTCTTCACTTGCTCTTTGAATGCCATGGAGGGACTGAGATTTGCGTCTGATGATTGTTGTTGGGTTGATTTAAAGCTAATGTCAATGGCTTGCACTAACGCGAAAGCCAACAACAAGGAGATGCACAAGATCGCGATGAAGGTGAGTGAACGAGTGAATGGTTTCATTTTTTTGGGTGACTTGACAGCATTTCAAATTCCCTTTAAAGAGAAACCTCGTCGATAAAAGGAAATTTGTGAAAATTTCAGCAACATTGAAACTGGCTCTTGAAACAAACAATTATGTGAATTGACCTGAGAATTGACGAAACAGTTGGATTGAGGAAATTTAATTAGATTGGATTGCTTCAGTGGAACGATTTGGTTGATTGGATAGAACATTGAAATCATCCAGATTACAACACAATCACTCCCAAATCACGTGCTAACCTTTTAATCAACTCATGATGTGTATTTTTGTGTTGAAACATTTCATAAAATGTTCGACATGCTATTGAAAAGTTATACAAGGTTTTTGGATCACCAATAAACATCATAATGCAATATAACATGTCGTATTGATTACTCAAGGGTTTCAAATCTAATGTAAGCCTTATATTGTCTTGATTGTCACTTGTTTCATCATCGTGATGGTCATTATGGTCTTCTTCATCATCATCTTCTTCATCGTCTTTGTGCTCGTCATCACTGAGAGTGTTACACCAAGAATCTGGTATTTTAGATTCTTGATCTACCCGATTTAGACGATAATGATATTGCCTCAATAAAGCGTCACAATAGTCCATTGGTCCAATTTCCTCCAATATCTCTCTAACCATATTCTTGATTTCTCTATCTTCTGGCTGTTGATTCGGTATTGCGAGTTTTCTTCGTTTGTTAGAAACATCATCTTCTTCCTCACTATTGTTCTCATTCATCAATTCCTCTTCTTCTCTCTTTTCAATTTTGTCCTTAAAATATTTAATTAACACTTGATCGGAGACGTTTGGTGCCAACTCTGCCAATTCAAAATAACGAAACATGTGTATCGGATGAATGACAGTTAAAAATTCATTGGTGCATGCCTTCACATGTGGATACTCTCCAGAAATGCATGATAGATAGGGACGGTATAATTTTTCACTTTGTTCCTCTGCATGCATGAACATGTTAGCACTGTAAAGTGTGGTTTCAATTCCACCTTCAAACTCACTAAAATCTGTATCGTTGTCGTCTCCAAACAAACCTGTAAACAAGGGAAGTGCAGCAAATTCTGACATGGGAAAGCCTCTCATCGTGTAAAATTTCATCGGGAACCACAATTGGGTCTGATAAACTTGAGAAAAATCTTGCAATAACTTGTTCACATCCACACAGAACACAGGTTCTCCAGTTTCATCATCAATTTTTTCAATGTGTTTCTCTGATGATTTATTTTGAAAGTTATTATAATGTACATACTCAAATATTGGTCTAACAATCGAAAATTAACAATCAACACTTTATAATCGGTACGACATTTGGTACGTGCCATGTGTATTTTTTTCTGTTTGCATTCTCCAAGATTGGAGCACAATCACTGTAACAGCTCACCATTACAAATATCAAAACCGCAACTGGATGAACTGTGGTCTTCAAAAAAATGGGCCTCTTCGAACCGTATTCCAAGAATATTTCAAAGACCAAAAATCAACAGAAGCAACAGCAACAACATTTTATCGAATACTAATATCATCATTCATCATATCATTCCGTATTTAAAACAAAATGAACATTTCATTTTCTGCTGTTTGTTCCGCATGGAGAAATATCATCAAATCATCATCAATTTTTACATCTCCTAAAATAACTGAATTATATTTATATTCAACAAATTTCAAACCATCCATTCCATCCATTCCAAATACAACACTAACATCATTGAATGTAGGTGGGGTCGACCTTTCATTGAAAGATGTGAAAAATCAGCAACAATTTGACATTTCTCAAAACACTTGAGATTGGAAACCTCAGTAGCAAAGGAATGAATTTAATAATGAATGGAGGATTAACACAACTTGCTCCATCTGAACAAGTGTTTGTTGATAGAATTGTTGGACATGTAATTTCTTACAATTTAGAAATACTATGGATCAATGAGAGCCAATTACTGAAACTGTTAATAACCAAATGTGGTATTGATTTAGATGGTGTAAAACATATTTCCAAATTGTTGTTTGTGAAACATTTGAATATTGCTCATGGCTTGTTCGGATCTGAAGGAGCAAAATATGGAATGCAAAATCTTACAGATTTGAACATTTTATACTGCAAGATTGGAAATGATGGCCTCAAATAGTTTCAAATGGAGAGCTCATTAGGGTGCTAAAGTTTTTGTAATACACAGTTAAGTCGTCATCAACATTCCACTCCGACTCGAATCACACCAACCACGAATTGAGGAGCCCAAATGATGTCATGAAAAATCATCCCGAAACAACAAGATTTCCACCTTCGACATGGATTGTTGGTGATTACGGTGAAGTTGTTCCCATGGTCTATCCTCATCATGATGACAACAATAAGAACAACAACCATCATCAAGGGGATGCTCCACCTGTTGACATGGCACTTCAGAAGAAACAGAACCTTCTTCCATTCACAAACAAGACCATTCTTCTCCTCTTCGAATTTCCATTCATCATTGGAGAAGTTGGTGTTGATGTGGTGAGTGTTGATGTGGTGAGTGTTGTTGTTGGTGATAGATTGGTGTCTCCTGTCATCATGACGAGTGGAGAGAGTGGGGAAGAAGAAGACACTAAAAAACGAGAGGTTTCATCGTTTTCATACTTGTTGTTGCAATGAGGAGGATGATCCATTACTCATGATGGGAATCCAGTCTCGAAGGTCCTACATGCAACAGCCCTGTTGGGACATTTAACCAACCACTCAACAACCATCGCTCGACATAGATCCAATTCGGGAGGAACTTTGAATGGCAGCTTTTCTAGAAATTCAATGATGAATGGTCATGAAGATGATGAGGATTCATTTCGTTTGGAAATGATGAGGAGAAGACAAAAAAAAGAAAATCTTTTGACAACAGGCAAGGAAAAAAACATTCCAAATTTGAGTGCACAGTTATGGCCACCGTTGAAGAAATCAAATGGGAACAATGCTTTATCAGTGGGAAGATGGAAAAGATTTTGGAATGCTTTTTGGAGTTTTTTAATTGCCTTGTTTTACTTTATCATTCATTTTCGATCGAGAATGAAAATTTATGGACCTTTGATGTGGAATTTCATTGTAAATGTGACAAAATGAATTTGGATGAATTTTGGAATTGCATTTCTCAAGATTGTCATTTATTCCCTCTCCACACTTGTTGAACTTTATTAATGGAAGGCATAATCTCGACCATTAACATACGAACTACCTTCTCTCAACAGCGAAGTTGATGATCATTAAGGTTATGAAACACTTGAATTGATCCTTACCAATCCAAAATGACCAAAATAATTTATTTCTGTTTCTTGGTTTGTTGGGTCGAGTCAGATTGAAATGGTCTCTTTTTGTTAACAATTTCAGATGGCATGGAAAAATAGCTCGGTTGGTTATCCTCCTCTTCCTCCTCATCGTCATCATCATTTTCTTGCTCTTTTGGAAATATATGATTGACCATTTCTTCAAACCATACTTTTTTTCTCTTGTCTGATGCTAATTCGACAAACTTTTTAAAGAATTTTTTGATATCATCATCAACATCCATTTTATCCACTTTCGTTGCATAATTCTTCCATGGTATTCCCATATCTAGTTTAAATATTTCAAAAGCTCTCGCTCCTCTAATTAAATCCATTTGTGGCCCTATCTTTTTAAACACTGAGGCCAAGATAAAGACAGTTCTTGGTCTTGTAATTTCAATGAGGGATATATTGCACGAGTCAAATGTATGCAATAGCTCAGAAGCCATGTTAAACAATTCGTGTGGTTTCGGGGGAGGTCTTACAAAATCTTCATCTTTGAATGAAATAGTTTTTTTGTCGTTCTTCAAAGAGCTTGTAGTCATCAAAACTCCGTAGGAGTATATTTTCTTCTGGTGTTCATAGATGATCGTAACGCAGTTCTTTGGAGTTTGTTCTCCTAACATAAATTCACCATTTTGAAAGATGTAATTTTCAATTACCTGATTAGCCTCTGATCCCACAACGTCTGGTATCTTGTCCATAAGAAAATCAACAATTCCGAATTGATCGCAAACATCAGGCAAGTGCTTGTCCAAAAACACTAACAAAGAGGCGACATCATGGCCATCTTTCTTCATCTTCTCAATAATACTCTCCAGTTCCTTGGTTACATACAATTCCGAGGCGTATTCTGATTTTAAGCCTTGAATCACTTTAAGCAAGCTGTATGCTGTTGAATAATTGATGTTGCAAGGAAAATCAAAGTTATACCGGTCCTGAATATTTTGATGATATTCACCAAAAAGTCGTTCAGCTTCTTCCATAGGCATCGGAAAGGTATGTTCATTAATACGGATCGTAACGATCATGTTTGTGTTCGAGTTGGTGGTGCTGTTGCTGTTGGTCGTGTAGTCACTCGGTCGTGCGGTTTCATCATTGTGGCCATTTTTTGGGACTATCCGAACCAAAAAAAAAATGGCTGAAAGGCAAACCATCCAGGTGCTTGCCGATCACCAAAGACGAATTTTCGCATAGAACAGATACACAATTCCTAGATGTTGCAGTGAGAACCAACTTCAAGAGTGCCATCACTGGTTGAAAAAAGAGTTTCCCAACGTGCAACTGGATGATATCGATTTGATAAGGATACAACACCATTTCGGAACGTTGCATTGGAGCTTTTTGATCCAGATTTATGACTCCCTTGCAAATGAGAAAACGTTCATCAAGAGACAATCCCTAAATGTGGTACTTCAAGACATAACCAATTCTTTATTTGAGATCTATGATAGAGATGTCATGCAAACCATTTTATCCAAACGCCATTGAGTATTTGCTGCAAGGAATTTTTGAAAAGAACTTCTTCGACAACCACCCTTGCGAGAGGGAGTACTTTTTCGTAAAAGACTCCAACTCTCAAAAGTTTATTTTCAGAGACTTGATGTTCTCAAGGGTAAGTTAAACTTCTCTATGAATGAAAATGATAATCTTGTTGCAGTATTTGCGTTGTAATTACGAACACTCTGATGGCAGAATAAAGTACTGGAAGGGATATAAATCAGGGAAATGGATTGACATGGTTTTGCTTCCTTTCATCGTAGCAGGTGAGCAGGCTAAAGGAAACAATTTCTCTAAAGCAATGATTAAGGTTTTACAAAATCGAATTATTAACGAGAAAGCCTTTTTTACAGGATCGATGTGAAAGAATCGACTCCTTTTCTGGAAAGAACAAAACACCAGAGGAGAAGCTTCGTATGTTCTTGATTTTCATACGAAACGTTTTGAGTCATTCGCATAACCAGACAGCAGCAATTTATGAAATTATTTTGGAGTTGTTCTGTAACAATGATGAAGAAAACTTCCAAAGTCTGGTATTGGAAATATCTCCTCATGTTGAAATTTAAGCCGAGATTATTTTAACTCCTTGAATTTCATATTTTGACTTGTCCCTGGCTACACGACCAATGCATTACCTCAATATTATGAAATTGGAGGAAACGATATTGGAAAAATATATTTTGATGAAAATTCCAAAACTCAATCCATACTGCAGAATTTCTTGAACTCGTTGCAAGCATGCTGAAGTTGAATCCATCGGAAAGAATTCTGTCAACGCTTGTAATTTCTAAATTAATGAAATAAAATTATTACCCTATACTCGTGCCTTCTTAAACCTTGGTCAAGGTTGTCTACATCAGAATTTCATCAAACTTGACCAAATGCAAGTCCATACATTGATCAAGCGCTGTGGTTAATTTCATCTGTCTTGTTGCTGATCAACATTTGCTTGCTCATTGTTATTGGGTATCTTGTAATACTTTGAGCAAAATGCAATTAAAAATAGGTCTTGATTGTAGCATGATATTGTTCTTGAATAATAAACAAAGAGGTCATCATTGAAAGATTTCTATTGTCCTAATAAAATTAAAATCCGATCCTTCACAATTCAACTCCGAACGAGGATTGATTAACAGTAACTCACCAGTCTGCATATTTAAACAAGCACCCGAAGCACAAAATTCAATTTTTCTTTCCAAAACAACTCTTCCATTTGGGCTAAGTATTTGAATTACATCAAATTCGGGATAGAGTTTTTGGGTATAAATCAATATCATATTATTGGATGAGCGATCGTGGAGAAGAAATTCAACATAATAGTCAGTCATTCTTCTAATCTTCATTATTACATGTCCATCTCTGGTTACGAGCGTATGGTTCTTGTAATATTCACAAACCAACAGATTTCTATTTCCATCCAATTCAACACGCTCTAAGCAATGAAAGCCACGAATTATTTTCAATAAATTCCCATCAAAACCATTCAGCACTAAAATGATGTCGATACAAGCAACAAAAATGACGCCACTTCCGCAATGACTCACTTGATTGTCATCGATATCAATGGTTAAATCTCTCATCGGACGATCAGTAGCAGTGTTACTGTCGAATGTCCAAATATGTTGTAATATATTTTCATTACATCCTGCTAATATTTTGGTAACGTTGTATTTGTGTTTAGTTAACTTTACATCCCCGAGGTCATAAATTGAATTGTCATTTTCACAAATCTTAAGTATGCAGTTGAATTTTCTCGTTGGGGAGCTCACACAAGCTTTGATTTCTTTTTTCTGTAAATCAAAAATGATTAATCGGAAAGTTATACAATCTGTCATAAACACTAGCTGGTTATGGATATCAATGGCGAGACTACCTATATGGGAGCGTGCAGCGGCTATTGTACTTTTGTGAGAAAAATCAGTTCTCAAGGGAATAATTTTGGGAAGCGGACAAATAATGCGTTTCATGAAAATGTGTTGTTGTGATACTGAATTGCGACGGAGAAGATTTTGTTGGGATGAGTAGTACTGCTTGGTTATAATTTGAATGTCACAAAATCATGTCTTCAATTGTCCATCATTATCATCATTTGTATCATAACAGGGTTGATGATGCTTGCAAGATTGATAGGAAGGATTTGAAATAACATAATTCATCATTGCAATGTTGTTGTCTTCATCAATTTCTTCTACTTCATCGGGTGGCACCTCTTCATCATTTTCATCATCACTGTTGTCGTTTTCATCAGTTTCTTCTTGCTCTTCATCAACACCATTCTTATAGTCATCATTGTTTTCTTCGTCATCAGAATCATCCAGCTCTTCTTCATCATCGCTCTCTGGATTGTTTCGTAGTTTCTTGATGTTTGAACCTTCTGGTTGGTCAGAAACGAGTGAATGTTTGAGAGTATTCGATGATGACGAACTTGTTGATAACGGACTACTCTGTAGTGTGAGTGGTGTAAATGTCCATGTTTGTGTAGTATGGTTGAAATCCGCAATCTCTCTGAGAATTGGTTCGATTTGATGTTTATAGCTATACCCATCAAACGCAAGAACAATCTCTAGGAGCGTGCGAGTGTGCTTTTCTTTAAAAAAATCAACCAGCCTATTTTTGATATCATCTGGATTGAAACCCACAGTGCCAGCAGTGTTCAGCATTTTTTTTAAGAAAGTTTATTACAACCGAGTTGTCTTGACAACGTGCTTGCAGTGAAACTCCTACCGTTTGGCAGCATTAGATAATGTTTGTATACCTTGATAGTTGTTGGTTCCATGTGTAGTGATTGTGAAGCCATACATTTCTGTTATTCCAAATAGAGTTGTTGCATTTTGCAATTTCTTTGATGATGCTTTTGTGAACGTTTGATTTAATTTGAAAAGACTCTAAATTGGTTAGTCCAGTGGCGTATTTTGATGGCAAATGTGTTTACAGAACTCCTCTAAAGTCTTGAGTGCATTTGAATTTGTCTTGGGATACTTCAGCAATAACTCTTTGTACATATAGAGTGAGTCGGCTATTGGGCGAAGGTTTTGCTAGATTTCTATATAAATATACTCTTTTTTATTGAGATAGAAGGAGAGGGTAATGCTAATTTTTGAAGAAACCTTCGCCACTATCTAAGGCGAGAACCTTTTGTGTGATTTTGCGATCTCAAAAAAAAAAAAACGGCACCAGCCGACAAAAATGCTCTCACAAAAACGAAAACACCAGCACGAATCCACAACCGACACACCAACATGTTCTTCCATCAACAATTTTCCAGTCAAATTTTGGTGCTCTGGAAAGCTCGTGTGGGGAAGTATACATTCCATCATGGAATCGGTTGTGTATGATGATTGTACTACAAATGGCAACACCAAAAATTGTTTTCTCTCTGCACAACAAGGTGTATGGATTGTCGAAGAAACCATTTCGGACAGCAATACAAAAGCTTTTATTATTCATCATTCAGATGTAAATGGAAATGAATTGATTGAATCATGTTTTAATCATAATTCGAGACAATATAATATTGCTGCAATCAAGAGACAAGACTGGGACAAAGACAGCAAGCAAAACAACAATATCAGACATGTTTTAAAAAAGAAAAAAACAACAAATGGTTCACTGGATAGTAATGATTTGTTATTGCCAAATGGGTTCCTATTGATTGATTCTGAAAAATATGAATTATTTTTGAATGGAATTGCTAATTCTGAAATTGAAGATGAATGTTTATTATTCAGTGATGGTGAAGAAGAACATTCTTTTGGTGTTCATTTAACAGTCAAACCAAACAAACAATTTTTTTATGAAAAAAAGCTTTGGATGATCACCAACACACAAAATTCTGAAACTGCAACGCAAGTGATTGGTTTTGTTTATTCAATATCATCGAAAAAGATTGGATTTTGTGATTTATCAATAATTACTCTCAACAAAGGAGACACACCGACAACCACAGAAGATTATCCTTCTCCCTCTATCCTTTTTCCTTCAATCAGAGGTACACTCAAAGTTCAAAACAGAATTATTTCATCCTTTAATCGCCTACAACAGCCTCGTAGTATAACTTATCACAAAGACACTCTCTATATTTCCTTAACATGTTGGCACACAATCTTCATCTTCAATCTTACCACAAAATCATTGAAGCCATTCAAAACTAAATATTCACCATATGAGGTTGCAATATGTGATCAGGACAGTACCCTAGTTGTGGCCTCTCCAGACTGTGTTTTCAAAATAATTTTAACAGAAATTCCAGTAGGAACAATACAGGATACGTCCAATTATTCAAGTAGTTCTGGCTCTGATTCAAGTGATTTAAGTGATGCAAGCGATTCAAGCGATTCCAGTAGTTCTAGCTCTGATTCGAACGATTTAGATGAATTGCTAGGCTGTAATTATACTCTATATGCTACACAAGTACAATGGGAAACCAAGTTACCTAGTTCCACTAAGATTGGCCATAATGCGTGTATGGTTACCGATAATACTATGGTGTTTGTATGTGCGCAATATATGGATAGTATTGCTGTATTCGACATCATGAATGGACAAATGTTGATGAATGTGATCACTACTGATAATTTTGCGATTCGATTTCCTTATTCCATGAAATTGGATAACGATGGAAATATTATTCTCCTAGAATATGACACAATAATGACTATCTCAAAACAGGGCATATTGCTTTCTCAATTTAAAGTCAATGATGCTGGTTCAACCCTCGCATTTGACTCCTCCACAAACGATATAATTTTAGGTAGTTTAGATGGCGAAATTGACAGGTACAAAAGGGATGGAACATTGATAGACTCTGTTCTAACACAACCAATGTTACAGCAAGTATTATCTATATCTATGGATAGCATTAACAGAAAAATGTATGTGCTAGATAAACATGGCGTGATACCATGTAGTTATTGAAGATATTGTCAGTAAAGACAAGCTGGAAAATTTGGAGAGAGCTTGCTTCCCAGACCCTGATATTGTTTGTGCTGTTGGTACTTGTATAAAGTTACTTATAAGTAAATTATGAAACGACAGAATTTATTTAACAGGGTTGGGATTCCTTTGGGTTTGGAAGTGCACGTTTCTCTCCAGAGGCTTTTTTCATGATGATCTTTGATTGGGTTTGGATAGGTGCCCAGCTCGACTTTGAATCTTAATTTTTCGACATGCTTAATCATTGGATTTTTAATTTTTATGAAATCGTCGGGGATGGAGGTATATCTATGTGTTGATATGACTTTCATCCATTAATTATGGGTAATTATTGAACTGTACTCGCTTAAAGTAGACCTTTCGTGCATGGTCGGGTTTTTCGTCATCTTTGATGTTGAGCTTGATCCAAGCACATCATTCGATTGATTTTGAAGAGTAGTACAATCGTGCTAGCGACATCAATGAATAGTGAGCTAAGTTGGTTGAGTAGTTCAACAAATGGTGACAGGTGTCAAATTTTTGATAGAATTTAAGCGAGACCTTTTTTGTAGATCTCACGAAAATAATGGGGGTCATGATAGAGCATTCGATCAGGTTTAGGGTAGTTTTCGAGAAAATCAAGTTTGAAGGAGTTTAATTGAGTTCAAAAATGACATGAAAATTTTTCAAAAAAAAATTAAAAAAAAATGAAGCCAAAACTCCCTGCATTTTTGAGGTGATCCTCATCAAGATCGGGTCATGTTTCCATTCATCATCATGTCATATTTATATTGATCACATCAAATGTGAACATCATGATCAACATTTATGAGGAATATTTTGTGTGTATGAATACACATGGAAATGATAATCATCAAATAGTACTGGTTGGAATTGTAGTGAACTGCTCCCGTTGGATGTGATGATCATGGAATGAATCTGATGATCGGAATGTCGTTACAGTGATCAGAAACCATAGAATTGATCGTTGATTCAGTTCAAAGTGATGGTCATTTCATGACTTTGTGTGATGTGAAGTGTGATGGTGGCTCTATGGTAGAGGTGAAAAGTACGATCGAGACAAGTACTTCACAGAACTTCATGAAATTGATATGGATGGATGTTCTGATCATTCAAACAACAAATCATCAGTTTTATTCATTGACATGATTGTTTCATTGAATGGGAGCACTTCGCTTTTCTCGGAAAACATCATTTCTTGAGGAAGGGTACAACTCTCCTCTCTTGCTCATGTCATTCATTCTATCATCATGACACGTTATGATCATCATTGTAGAAGTGTTTCATGTGATTATGAATGGTTGAAAGTGATCATGATGAATTGTTGTTGGTATGTATTGTTGTATGATTGAATGATCATTTTATAACAATTGATTGATTAAGTTTTTCGATAAACCGATGATTGAAATGTTGTATAATACATTGTGGAGAGTATTTCTATGACTATTGATGATGGATATGATCATTATTGGTGGAGTATCATGATGAATGTTGTAGAGGTTTGATACCATATGGGTTTGGATAGGTGCCCAGCTTGACTTGTAATCTTAATTTTTCGACATGCTTAATCATTGGATTTTTAATTTTTATGAAATCGTCGGGGATGGAGGTATATCTACGTGTTGATATGACTTTCATCCATTAATTATGGGTAATTATTGAACTGTACTTGCTTAAAGTAGACCTCTCGTGCATGGTCGGGGTTTTCGTCATCTTTGATGTTGAGCTTGATCCAAGCATTTCATTCGATAGATTTTGATGAGTAGTACATTCGTGCTAGCGACATCATTGGATAGTGAGCTAAGTTGGTTGAGTAGTTCAACAAATGGTAACAGCTGTCAAATTTTTGATAGAATTTAAGCGACACCTTTTTTGTAGATCTCTCGAAAATAATGGGGGTCATGATAGAGCATTCGATCAGGTTTAGGGTAGTTTTCGAGAAAATGAAGTTTGAAGGAGTTTCAGTGAGGTCAAAAATGACATGAAAATTTTTCAAAAAAAAATTAAAAAAAAATGAAGCCAAAACTCCCTGCATTTTTGACAGGATCATCATCAAGATCGGGTCATGTTTCCATTCATCATCATGTCATATTCATATTGATCACATCAAATGTGCACATCATGATCAACATTTATGAGGAATATTTTGTGTGTATGAATACACATGGAAATGATAATCATCAAATAGTAGCGGTTAGAATTGTAGTGAACTGCTCCTGTTGGATGTGATGATCATGGAATGAATCTGATGATCGGAATGTTGTTACAGTGATCAGAAACCATGGAATTGATCGTTGATTCAGTTCAAAGTGATGGTCATTTCATGACTTTGTGTGATGTGAAGTGCGATGGTGGCTCTATGGTAGTACTGAAAAGTACGATCGAGACAAGCACTTTACAGAACTACATGAAATTGATATGGATGGATGTTCTGATCATTCAAACAACAAATCATCAGTTTTATTCATTGACATGATTGTTTCATTGAATGGGAGCACTTCGCTTTTCTCGGAAAACATCATTTCTTGAGGCAGGGTACAGTTCTCCTCTCTTGTTGATGTCATTCATTCTATCATCATGACACGTTATGATCATCATTGTAGAAGTGTTTCATGTGATTGTGAGTGGTTGAATGTGATCATGATGAATTGTTGTTGGTATGTATTGTTGTATGATTGAATGATCATTTTATAACAATTGATTGATTCAGTTTTTCGATAAATCGATGATTGTAATGTTGTATAATACATTGTGGAGAGTATTTCTATGACTATTGATGATGGATATGATCATTATTGGTGGAGTATCATGATGAATGTTGTAGAGGTGTGATACCATATCCTTCCAAGAGCGATTGTGTCATGAACAATACACATCAACATGTTCGTCATGATGAGTGTGATTCATCCATGTTGGTTGTACTCACTGAATCATCAATTTATGGAAGTGGTGTCTCACTTTTTCAATTCATTTTTCTTTTTCACGTGATATTACGATACTGAATAATTTTAAGAATATCACAGTGACTTTATATGATAGTATATAGCGTGATATTGTTATTTTGAAATTTGTGGAATTTATCTATATGAGTTGATTTTGTTATGAGGTACATGAGATGTGTTGAAAATGATTATTAATTAATTTTTGAAGAGTTGTCAGGAGAGTGATGCAGATAGTTTTTTATGGTAGATGAGATGGTGTACAACACATTGACATTAATTCTTGTATTTGTTCATGTCTAGAATGTATTGTTGTTGAGCACCTTAGAAGATTTCGTCATGAAGTGGATTACAATGTGAGACATGGTTCTTTCCTTGAGTTGTAGCAATCATTCATGTGTTGATCTTGTTCTATTGTGTTATTATTGATGTTGTGGAGTGTTGTGATTCACTGTGTGATGGAAGGATTCACTCATGTCACATTTGACAATTTTTCATGGAGATTCTGTGTTGATTCATGATGGCTACGTTGAAAATAAAGAATTAATTCATTGATTTTCATGATCAGTGCATGTGAAATGTATGGTGTATGTGGTTGATATGCGTCAATGTTCATGTCATCTTGATTTTGAATTTTGTCTGGTTTTACTGACCCTATACTTCCGCATTTAGAATTTATCCAAAAAAATGTTGTTGTGATTGGTCAGTGTTGTTTGGTGTTGTGATGACGGAATCATGATTGAAATCATTTGTAGTGATTGTAGATGTGTCCTTCAACCGTATTGGATACGTCTACCACGATCGTTGCTATCACCAAATGAATGAGTGTTCAAAGTTGTTCATGAAGATTGATGAGATGAAACATGGTTGTTTGAATGTTCATTCAAGTTGATAAACATGCTTGTCATGATGATGTGATCACGTGATAGTGATTGCGTTGATCCATCAATTGTATTTGTCGAGTAATGCTTTAATCATTTGAAAAAAATTTGATGTCATGGTGGATGAGATGTTTGTGTTGAATGTTAAATATTCTTTCATGATCATGAAGTACTCATGTCATAGTGTGAGTACTTTTATTTTGAAGTGTTGTGTATAGTTGTGTGCATGGTGTGATATGAAACGTTGAAAAATTTGTGACATTCTCTTTATATGTTGTGATGATGTTCACAACTCTTTGTGAAATTGATATAACATGTTTATCATGTATATGACAACATACCTATGAAGTATTATTGAATGTGTATTGATACTTGTTGAGATAATTGATAAATGTTGACTTTGGAGTGTTTGGAAAAATTGTGGTCTTAGTCTCTTTACATGGGTTTGATAAAAATTCTACTCTTTGGGTTTACTCTTTGGGTTTACTCTTTGGGTTTACTCTTTGGGTTTACTCTTTGGGTTTACTCTTTGGGTTTACTCTTTGGGTTTACTCTTTGGGTTTTTTTGGGTTTGGGTTTTGGGTTTGGGTTTGGGTTTGGGTTTGGGTTTGGGTTTGGGTTTGGGTTTGGGTTTGGGTTTGGGTTTGGGTTTGGGTTTGGGTTTGGGTTTGGGTTTGGGTTTGGGTTTGGGTTTGGGTTTGGTTTGGGTTTGGGTTTGGGTTTGGGTTTGGGTTTGGGTTTGGGTTTGGGTTTGGGTTTGGGTTTGGGTTTGGGTTTGGGTTTGGGTTTGGGTTTGGGTTTGGGTTTGGGTTTGGGTTTGGGTTTGGGTTTGGGTTTGGGTTTGGGTTTGGGTTTGGGTTTGGGTTTGGGTTTGGGTTTGGGTTTGGGTTTGGGTTTGGGTTTGGGTTTGGGTTTGGGTTTTGGGTTT
>NW_025407825.1:0-52406 GCF_003324165.1 Naegleria lovaniensis
TGGAAAAATCAGCAAATCAAAACAATGAAGAAGCATTACTAATGCTTGGAACCATCTACCATACCGGCCAATACATTCAAAAAGATTTAACAAAAGCTATTGGCTACTATGAAAAAGCTGCAATGCTAGGCCATTCTAACTCTCAGTTTATACTTGGTTCAATGTATTTAAATGGACAAGAAGGAGTGGTTGAGAAAAACTTCGAGAAGGCAGCAGAATGGTTTGAAAAATCAGCCAATCAAGGAAATGGTCAGGCCCAAATAAGTCTTGCAGCCCTCTATGAAGCAGGTTTAGGCGTTGAGCAAGACTACTCAAAATCATTGCAACTATTAGAAACAGCTTCTATGAATGGCCTCTTACAAGCTAAACTACTACTGGGCATTATGTATTTAAATGGATCTGCTGTGGTTGGAGGTGACAAGAATGAATATATTGCATTTAATTATTTCGAAGAAGCTGCTGAGCAGGGGCACGCACAAGCTCAGAACAATCTTGCACTAATGTATCGAGATGGAATAGCGTGCTCACAAGACTTTGCAAAAGCGTTAGAATGGAGTCAAAAAGCAGCTATACAAGGTCATGCGAATGCGCAAGCTGTTCTTGGGCAATTATTTGAAAAGGGTTCCAGCGATGGAACGATTGCTCAAGATTTGGAAAAGGCTTTCGAATGGTATTCCAAATCTGCAGACCAAGGAGACCCAGAAGGTCAGTTTCTGCTGGGGAAAATGTATTTTATTGGTCAGTATGTAACTCAAGACTCAACAAAAGCAAGGGAATACACTGAGAGATCAGCATTGCAAGGATATGCTCTAGCACAGGCATCCATGGGTTATTGGTATTTCAGTGGACAGGGAGTGCAACAAGATCTCACAAAAGCAAGAATATGGTACGAAATGGCAGCAAATCAAGGAAATCTAATGGCTCAAATTAATCTTGCTGTGCTTTATTTAAATGAACAATTCTGTGAACATGATGATTCTAAAGCAAGACAATGGCTTGAAAAAGCTGCATTACAAGGACACGATCAAAGTCAATTTCTCCTAGGGCAAATGTATGAAAAGGGCCAAGGGTTGCCACAACCAAACTTCTCAACAGCTTTAGAATGGTATGAAAAAGCAGCTGATCAAGGTTATTCACTTGCAGAATATGCTGTATCTATGCTTTACGAAAAAGGTTCTGACTCCATACCCCAAGATCAAGTGAAAGCTTTGGAGTTTTGTGAAAAAGCTGCCGAACATGGTCATATTGAAGCTCAATACAATGTTGCCAGGATGTACGAAAGCGGAATTGGAACATCACTGCCAAACTTGACAAGTGCATTTGAGTGGTATGAAAAAGCAGCAAATCAAGGTCATGCAAATTCTCAATTCAAACTTGCACTCTTGTATGCAAGAGGATATGAACTCTATTGTTTGAATTACAAGCAAGATGCAAAGAAAGCAATCGAATGGTTGGAGAAGGCTGCCCTGCAAGAACACTTGGGAGCGCAGTATTGCTTGGCAAAATTATACTTCTTTGGAAAGTGTAATGAATTGATGGTAGATCCTGATTATGCGAAGGCATTGTTTTGGTTTGAAAAGGCTTCAACAACTCACAATCATGAGAAAAGTCAACGAGCTCTCGGTTTCATGTACAGTAATGGGTTAGGTTTGACATGTTGTGATTATTCAAAAGCTTTGGAATTTTATGAAAAATCAGCCATTCAAGGAAATATAATTTCACAATATTCCATTGGATTATTGTATGAGTGTGGGCATGTCGGTAGTCAGGATAACAATCAATCAAAAGCCCTAGAATGGTATGAAAAAGCAGCCAATCAGGGACACACCAACGCTCAATATCGTATTATTTGCCTATTCATTCAGCATGGTGAAAACGATTTGTATTCTCCATTGAAAGACATTGCATTACAGTTTTTAGAAGAAAAGGTCTCTAGGAATGATGAAATAGCTCAATTTATACTTGGCTTTTTATATCAAAATGGTGTTGGTACCAAACCACAAGATTATGTGAAATCCATGGAATGGTTTGAAACAGCAGCTCATCATGGAAATGTCATGTCTGCTTATCAAATGGGACTGATGTACCGGTTAGGAATACAGAAAAAATACGTCTCAAACAGTGGTAGTATGACAGCCATGAGATGGTTTGAAAAGGCAGATGATTTAAAGAAAAAGCAAACCAATCAAAATCCAGTTTCAAACACACTTGAAAATGACAAACAACAGTTCGAGTTTGTGAATCCACACAACAACAACACCGACACACCGGCAGTCCTAAGTTGTGACTGCAATTTTTTACATTGGTATCAGTATTTTGCTCTCGATGAAAACGACAATATTTTTGCTCAATATCATTTAGCTAACATGTACTATTATGGAATAGCAATTGAAATAGACTACACCAAAGCTTTACAGTATTTTGAAAAAGCAGCATCTCATAATCACGAACCCTCATTAAGCACTCTCGGATTGATGTACCAAAATGGGCAAGGAACTTCAAAAGATAACTTCAAAGCTATTGAATGTTATGAAAAATCTTCTCAACAAGGAAATGCTAATTCACAATTTGCTTTAGGATTTCTGTATGAAGGTTTGTATGGACCTCCAAAGGACTTGAAAAAAGCATGTGAATGGTATGAAAAAGCAGCTGAAAATAATATTTCTGGAGCTCAAAACAATCTTGGATTAATCTACCAAAAAGGAAGCGATGAAATAGTACAAGATTTAGAAAAAGCCTTCCACTATTTTGAAATGGCGGCTCATCAAGGAGAAAAAACTGCTCAGTATCAATTGGCTCTCTGTTACAAGAACGCACTAGGAACTCGAGAAAAGAATTACGAAAAAGCAATGGAATGGTTCCAAAAATGTGCATTACAATGGCATCCCGATGCATCTTATCAACTTGGATTATTGTATTTGCAAGGATTAGGTATCCCTGAAAAAGATGAATTGAAAGCTGTTGAATATTTTGAGAAGGCAGCTCGAGATGGACATGCAGATGCAGCCTACGAACTTGGAAGATTGTATGATCGATCAACACATTCAGACACAATACTAGAAAGAGGAGGGTCTTCAAGTATAATTCCTCATAATCAATACAAGGCTTTTGAATGGTATTTGGAGGCAGCTGAATATGGACATGTGAATTCCATGTTTTATGTGGCTCAATTTTATGACAAGGGATTGGAGACACAACTCGAGAAAGATTTATCAAAGGCTTTTGAATGGTATGTCAAAGGAGCGCAACATGGACATGCTTTGGCTCAGTACCATGTTGGTTTGTTTTATTTACATGGAAAACATCGCCGAAAACAACAAGAGACGGATCATGTTGAACAAGACAACACCACACAAGTTGAAGGAAATGTTGATAATACATCACAAGAAAGCCAGAATGTAATAACGGCACTGGAATGGCTCGAAAAGAGTGCATTGCAAGGTAATGATCTTGCAGAATTTACTCTTGGACAAATGTTTGAACACAGACTGACCACAGAAGAGGGTCAAATCTTGAGTGTGATTGAGAAGGATGAATTGAAGGCAATGGAATGGTACGAAAAATCAGCACAGAAAGGAAATGTCTTGGCTAGTGATCGGCTGGCATTCTTGAGAGAAAAACATCGAAATATACAAGAATGTGAAAATAACAGCAAGGATACAGCGGATAAGATCCCTCAGGAAGAGACAAAGCTGTCTGAAATCGTTAGTACGGTCCAAAAAACAGATGTTACTCCAACCATGAAAACAACGAAGCAAGAGTCTCAAGAAATATCTATCATTGTTTCGCCTGAAATTAGTGAAATAAGGAATAACACAGTGCAAAGTCCAACCGAAAAACAACCAAGACAAGAGCCAAATACTGAATCAACATGTTGTTGCAGCATTTTGTAATACGAGTTGTGTAATCGATCAGTTGAAGAATCAGGTGTAATGAGGTAATTGAATTAACGAGGATCTAACAATTTCTATCTATTTAAATTTTCTCAATCATATGAAGAAGTAAACATTTTAATTCAAGGGCATTCCAAAATTACCATTAAGCTTCATAAACAGCTGTTGTAAACTTTCATTGGCTGAAAAGTGTCCTTGAAATGCAGCTTGTTGATACCACTGAAAAGCTTTCATCACATCTGGTTGAACTCCATGTCTTCCATTTTCATAGATAAGTCCTAACATGTATTGCGAATTTGCGTATCCAGCATTTGCAGCCTTTTCAAACCATTCCAATGTTTTCGAGTCATCTTTTGGAACACCTGCACCAAAACTGTACATGATTCCAAGTTCATGTTGAGCAAGTGCATGTCCTTGATTAGCTGCCTTTAAAAAGTATTCACAACATTTTGGCAAATCCGCAGGTATCAAATCTCTGTATCCATCTCTATAAATCAATCCAAGAGCATACTGAGCGAGAGGATTTTCCGTGGCAGCTTTTTCATACCATTCAACTGCTTTGACCATATCCGGAATGACACCAATACCATTCTGATAAGCAAATCCCAGTTCATATTGTGATCCATGATTACCTTGAGCAGCTGATTTTTCAAAATATTCTATGGATTTCGAATAATCTTGTGGTACTCCTTCTCCAAATCGATAGGCCACTCCAAGAAGATGTTGTGCAAGAGAATCGTTTTTCTGAGCTGCTTTCTCAATCCATTCACATCCCATCGCTAAATCTCTTTCACAACCTCTTCCTGAATGATACATCATTCCAAGCATGGCTTGTGCAGCAGTATTTCCTTGTTCAGCAGCTTTTTTCATGAACTCAAAGGATTTGTTATAATCTTGTAAAAGACCACCCTCTCCAGATGCATAGAGTTGTGCTAAACGTAATTGAGCTTGATCACTCCCATTACTTGCTGCTTGTTCATAATATTCCAATGCCTTGAATGGATTAATTTCAACAATCGTTTCTTGATCATGATTTTTAACTCCATATTCATACATATAGGCAAGTTCATATTGTGAAGATGCATGACCTTGTTCAGCTGCTTTTTCATACCACGATTTGGCGAGTGAGTAATCTGGAAGCATGACTCTGTCTTTGTAATTGTATAAATCTCCAAGTGCATGTTGTGCAGCAACATATCCTTCATTGGCTGATTTTGTAAAATATTCCAAAGCTTGGGTTGTGTCTCCCCTTGCAAGACATTGATTTCCATGTTCAAAATCTTGTTCTGCAGTTGACAGACTTAGAATTAATATTTTGGTTCCAACTTGCTCGTATTGAGAAATTCGTTCTAAAATTTGTGATACGGTTATTCGTTCGGATGGAGTAAATTTGAGCATGGAAATGATCAAGTCTAGAAGAAAGTCGGAATAGGTTGGAGATTGAGAACGGTCTCGAATGAATTGTTGCAATGATTTGTAATTCGTGTTTAGAATATTGGTAGACCAAACAGTGGTCATATCAAATGACATTAATTGATAAATGGTCACTCCAAGCGCAAATACATCACTTGCAAATGAAAATGTTTGATTTGAAATAACCTCAGGAGAAAAGTAGTTGTTGGTTCCACCAAATTGTGTAACATTCACTGATTCAACAGTTCGAGCCAATCCAAAATCTGCCAATGCAACATTAATTTCATTTTCATTCAAATCGACACTTCTTGTCAAAATGTTTTGAGGTTTGATGTCTCTGTGAACAACATTGTGATTCTTTTCAATCCATTCCAAAGCTTGACAACATTGTTTCAATATTTTCAACAATACTTTCTCATTCAACACTTGTTTTTTTTGAATGAAATCCATCAAACTTCCACACATCAATTCCATTTCAATTCCAATCGATGACAATGCTCCAACAAAAAATGCTCGATAAGTCTTGACAATATGTTCATGATATAATTTCACCATCTTTTCAAACTCTTTCAAAGCACTGTTCGCCAATTTCCATTCATTTTCTGTTTTCATTATTTTAATAGCCACTTTTTTTTGATTACCTTTTCGAATGGCAGAGTACACTGTTCCAAATCCACCTGATGCAAGAAAAGTCAATTGTTCATATTGAGAATCTAACATTTTTTGAACTCGCTCAAGTTCAGATAAGGTAGATGTCGTCGATTCTTCTTGGTCAGACGAAAATGGATTGTGTTCAACATTTTCCTTATTGGCAGAAGTATTCAACATTTCAAAAGATAGATTGGCAAATCTAGAGTCCAATTTTTCTTCATCGATCTTGATTGGAGCTCTATCCTTTTTGTCATCATTGATCAAAAAAGAATCAGTTGCCAATCTTGAATCGAAACCCTCATCATCCATTGTTTTCAAAGTGACAACCTTTCTAGCATTGTCATCATCTCCTCTGATCACAAACGAATCACTTGCAAGTCGTGAATCATAGGGTTGAACATGGTCAACATTTTCAATCTTGTCATTCCGATCATCATCATCATCACTGACCACTCTTTCTTCACGTCTCACTTTGCATGTGAGAATTTTATACTCCTTCTTGTTGACACCATTTGTAGTTTGAGAAATTTGTTGAATAAATTCCTTGACGTGATCATTATTTTGAATTTGCATGGGTTGATCATCCCGAACATGAAGAAAGGAAATGTCAAATGTTAATGAACGGTTGTTGTTATTTGGAGAGGTTGCATGCGGGAAGAAGTGTGTTTGTAATTGTTGGGAAAGAGAATCAAAGGTGGTTTCATTGGATAATTTCAAGAGAACTTTTAGCTCTGATTGCTCTGATTCGAGTTTGGCCAAGACTTTGAACATGGCAGAGAGAATGTATTTTTTTTAAAGAACTACTTTACGTGTCAGTTGTTATTATTATGATTCAATATTTATTGAAATAACGGTAGAGAACATTGAGATAGTGCTGACAACACTCCGTTAAATCGTTTCAAATAATGCTGATTGTTTTCTGAATGGATTGTTTGTCAATTTTTTTTAACGTGATCACAACACGTGTTCGCCCCTCAGAAAATAGAACTCGTTTGACATTTTCGTATTTTTCACCAATTAGAATATTCTTAAGAGCATGAGGCACTAAAATTAATCTGACAAACACAACAAAAAAAAAACAACAACATGGAGTACTTTGCTTTGACACTTTTTGAAAGCTTGAACTTTGATCAGTTCAAAGATTTACATGGAAAATCCCTCTTGGACTGTACCAACGAATCCGAGGCCATCGAATATATTGGCAAGAAGGGAACGGCCACTGACTTGATGGTTCAAATCTTGGTCGATGATGAATGTACCACTACTCTTCGCAGACGTAAACCAAAAATTCAATTCGCCAAACTCAAAGGCTCACCTACTCAAATACCATCATCCGGAGAGTTGAAATTACATGCTCTCTATTTGGGAAAGAACAAGGAAATGACAGATTATCATTGGGTAACTTATCGTCCACATTACGAATATGTTACTTCGGAATCCAATAACAAGAAACAACAGGAGTTAATTATTGATATTGTGAAACCAGTCCCTGGTCATCCCAAAGGCTTCTCCAAGGGTAACATGTGGCTGATCATTGATTTCCAAAATGAGAGAGGAGTTGGTGTGATCAATCAACAGTTTACATTCAATGCATCGAAAGCGATCACAAACAAAACCAAACAACAGAGAACACAACAACACTCGACCAACAAGAGAAAATCATTGGATGATGGAGCTGCTTTAGAAAATCAAGGCGAAAGCGAGATTAATCAAACAGAATCCTCTCACAAGAAACAAAAACACTATTCAATCACAGCAATGGCCTCAACCTCATCATCCAACGAACCACCTCAAGTGGAAGAACCAACGCATGGAATACAGAAGCGATCACCAATGGAGCAGCACCCTTGCATGTGGATGTGAACGGTGTTACGTATGGCCAATATAATTACATCTCCATGTACACGACATTTCAACAACTCTTTCAAGAACATCAAAAATGGCTTTTTCATTTCTTTAATAGAATACCACCACAATTGTCATTTCAGCAAACTACATTAGTAACACAACAAGCAACAACAATGGTGGACCAGAACACTGACAATCCCAATTCATCAATTCTTACGTCCGACAGTTCACAGGTAGCCAATGAACAGGTAAATCAAATATTGCAACCCCCAGACGGACATGCAAAGAAATCCAAGGACTCTGATTACGTTCAAGATCGTTTGTTTTCTACAGGAGAGAATTCAAAATCACAACAACAAACGATGCAAGAAGAGAACAAGCTGGATGTTTTCTTTGGTGATGACAGTTTTAGTTTCCCAAGTGGAACCTTTGGAGGCTCTCCAGGACAGACATATGAGGAGTCCATTTTCCAATAATTCAATGAGTCTTCACACACTCGGACGACAAAATGTCAAATTCATACCATTTGCCAGTGACAATGTGAATTCGGTTTGTCATGAAATGTAACAAAATTGTAAATATTTCAACAGTAACTTTGAAAACTCGTTCAACTTGTTATTTACATGATCACCAACTGTAAACAAGTGCATTAATTTTTGCAATCTATTTTTTTCAAGTACGCGCCAAATGTCATCTAAAAACAAAAAAAATTAAAAAAAAAACAACAACAACACAAACCATATGATGGGCTTTACTCTGAGACTCCTTCCTCGCTTCACCGTTGCCAAATTCCAAGAAGAGCACGGAAAATCCCTCTTGGGCTGTACCGACGCATCCGTTGCCATCGAACAGCTTTGTCAGATCGGATCATCATGGAATGACATTCGTGTGGAAGTTTTACTTGACGACGACCAATGCACCACTGTGCTTCGTCGTCGAAAACCCAAAATCAAATTCACTCAACTACCACCCACTGAAACCATTACCGAATTTCATTTATATTCGCTTCAAGAAGGCGGCAGCACTGGATCAAGCTCTGTCTTTGATTGGGGTGTCTATAAACCAGGAAAGGATGGTGTGTTTAGCATCAATTCGAAACCTCAGCCAGGATATCCAAAAGGGTCCACGTTTGAAAAGATGTTTTTATTGATGGAGCTTGGAGATGGCAGATTTGCAGTGATCTGTCAAGCGTTTACCTACGATGTCAATTCTACAAGAAAAGATCAGTTAGTTGCTTCCCACTGCTCCAAGAAGAAGAAGAAGGTATCTAAAAGATCGACTCACAAAAAGAAACAATCACCTTTGGACAACAAGAAGAGAAAATCTCAAGATGAATTTCAGGAAGATGGTGCAACTGAAGATGAAGCCGAAGACATGGAAACAAGTAAGAAACGCAAACCTTCTCCAGAATGTGTAACTTCAAATGCACCACAACAACCACAACCAGTTGTGAATTCCCAAGTGCCATTTGACAATGTTACAACCACAGCGTATTCCAATGAAGGAACAATTCCATTAAGCTATGAAGCATCCATAGTAGCAACAACCAATTTGCAAATGACAACACAAGTGCCATCAGCTCAACCTGTTGTATGGTTTGCACCTGTTCGTACTGATCATGTCACAACTCCATCCTATCAGCAATTGCTCACGGCCCTTCAAACACTTTGGAGTGTTCCAGGAGTTATAGAATGCGTGAACTATTGGTATTGGTGTGCGTCATTGCAGCTTTTTGGAAGTGCCTTGAGTCAACAACATGCAGAAGTTCAACACTTGACAACTACTCCACAACAAAGCATTCCAGAACCTGCTACGGACGAGAACATCCCACCTATTGAAAATTCAAATCTTCCAATGCAAGGTCATGTTGACCAACAACAAACAGAAGAAAATAAGGAGTTTGAGTTGACTCAACACTTGGATGAACTCCTTGGTATCAACAATCCCATGAGCTACAGTCAACACGCGGACGTTCCTGACTTCAGTAGCTTTGACAACGAGTGGAATTTGTAGTGGCGAACATGATCGCCATAATTCAATGAGTCTTCACACACTCGGACGACAAAATGTCAAATTCATACCACTCAACATTCATTCGGTTTGTCACGAAATGTAAAAAGTTTGTAAATATTTCAACAGCAACTTTGAAAACTTGTTATTTACATGATCGTGCATTTACAGTGAGGTTGTTTCTCAGGTCGTAATCCTAACTGTTGATTCGAATTATTGTGTGCTTGATCTTGTTCGTTTCTATTCTTCCTCTTTTTCTTTTGTCTCTTCTTTCCAGGAGCAACGGCCTCTTCATTCATTTCATGATCTTCATGACCTTTCTTTTTATACATGTCAGGAAGTGATTTTGAAAATTCACCACAATTTCCAATCGCCGCTGCTTGATTTCCAATATTACTATTCGCACTGAGATGAGTCGATCCAAAAAAGACAGAGGTCGATAATTTGGTAGTTCTTGATCTTGAATCGGTACGATCTGGATTGGTTGTAATAATTAATTCCTGAGATAGATTACTACTACTGTCATGAGTGAGATCATTCGATTTGGAAATCCATTCAAATTGACATTCGTCATAGGATCTAGAATCGAAGGAATCTTTGTGAGGAGCGAAATAGGATTTACAAATATTCTTCAAATAGTCATAGTCAGGTTCTGATTCAAAGGAAAGTTTTTTGAGATAATTTAACATGGTGGTAAATTGTGGAGGTAAGCCACGAAGTAATTCTTCAGTGTTTTGAAACGTGTGAGTTTCTTTCAGTTTTCCAATGGTTGGCTTGTCACGAATTCTCCTCCATGGTAAATTGCCTTGTTATGACAAGTCGTTGTTGGAATGATATCACCAGAATTGTAGTATTTGCAACGTCCATTGAATGTTCAATGAAAAAAAAGCAAAAAATAATCATGTCACACCAACAACATCATTTCACAATTAATTCAAAACTTGTAAAAATCATGACCTACCTCCAACCATTTCAACCATCACATAAAATACCGACCACAAATCATCTCGTCGACTCAACTCAATTCCATTGTGTGCATTCACACTTGCATAGCGAGGTGTTCCTCTAAATCCAACATCTTTTCGTGGTGGTTTCAGATTTCCATCTTCATGTTTATAAGCTCGAGCAAGACCAAAATCAATGAGATAAATTCTTCCTTGAGCATTCTTTGATTTTCCGGTTACAAAATTGGCTGGTTTGATGTCACGGTGAAGAAATCCAACTTTATGGACCTCTTCGACACATTCAATCATTTGAACTCCACATCGCATTGTGGTTGCAATTGAAAAAACTCCACTCGAGGTTTTTCTTCTCAATTCTGCAAGATTTTCTCCCAATCGTTCCATCACTAGAAAATTCAGAGCTATTGTCTCAGTTCCATAATTTACATATTGTCTACCGCTGTGAATATATGTGACAACATATCGGCATGATTGAAGATTTTTCAGTGCACATACTTCGACTTTGAGTGAAGAAGTTTGTGGAATGGGCGGAGAAGGTGGCACACCATTGGCATTTGACGTTGATGGTGACAAGCTATTTTTCGTTAATTGAACCTTTTCAACCTTGACAGCCACCTCGTCCGAAGTCACCAAATCATGCGCTGAATAAATCGATCCAAAACTACCTTGTCCCAACAAACCCTGAATTTTCCATCGATTTTTCAATAACAATCCACTTAAATTAATACCATTGTTATTATTGTTATTGGTACCATTGATAGGGTTGTTATTGAGAGAATTCACAACTTGAAGATTATTCGATGAGGAACCACTAATGTGAAATTGATATGGATTCGAAGACGTCGGCGAGTTCACATTTCCTCCATTCACTCCAGCACCAACAACAGCAATGGATGAATGACCAACTCCATTCATGATAAATGCACTCGTTGTTGTTGTTGCGGTGGTGGTGGCATTTGTGTTTTGTAGTGGCATGTTAGAAGTAATAGGAGTTGAAAAGGAACGAAAATGTTGATGCGACGAAGATGGAGTTGTTGTTTGTATCTTGAATGGTTGTTGTTGTTGTTGTTGTTGATGAGTAGTACTACTAGTCGTACAATTTGTATGAATGTTATTGTTAGGACTCATCAACAGAGATGAATGAATGGATGAGAGTGTCGTATCGTTATTGACAAAACGTGATGAAGAACAGGTAGCAGTGGTTGTTGTTGTTGTACAGGGAGGAAGACTTGGGGTAACAAGTGTTGACATTCACGCAAATCAATTGAAAAAACTCTTTCAATGATGATGTTGTTGTTGTAGTTGTTGTTGTCGTTGTTGTTGTAGTTTGTAGTCGTTGTTCAGTGATATCCACCAATATTCACAAACGTCTCGAGACAATAATGAGAAGAGGAAGATTCTTCTTCTTCTTTTCAAAAGGAAATGCGACGTGACGTTTTTTCTTCAGTGAAGACGATCAATTTTTTTCTTTTTCCGACACTCGATGCCCTTGGTGATTTTGTTTCTAAACGGAAAAGCAACTCGACTCGATTGGTTACTCGCCCATGTAGATTCTGGAGGGCAATGTTACATATTGAACGAACATGCAGCTTGTTGAAGAAGGTACAGAGAGTCTTTTGACAAATTTCAAGTTGTCTTGGTCGTCATGTTTCACGAAATTTGTCAGTTTCAATTTCCTTGTTCGCAATTGGGATCATTTTCGTTGCATGAAATTTACAAGGTATTTCATTGAAAAGGTAGGCAAGGTAAAAGCAGGTAGTTTGGTACACTACTGGATTTGGTGCAAGAATATAAAGGTTTATTGTGATTATTTGAAATATATACTAAGAATGAGAAATTACATGCAATAGTTTTCAAAGTGACAGTAGCATGGCTTGAACTGCCTTTTGAAACAATTGGAAATTGTTCACTACATGTTTCGAAAGACGACATGTTCTTCTCTTGTTGTTGTTGATAAAAGGTTGAGGATGGATGGTTAATGAATAATCCTTGCAGGTTTGAATGATTGTCTTCAATGTTAACCATGGCATTGATGAACAAAATGATCAGCAAACCAGCAAGGTGAGATCGTCATAAATATCGATTCGATTGAGGAAGCAAGTCCCCAACCTTGTTCTGTTGATAATCTCCGTTGGCATGAATGGATGATGACTGATTCATTCCATTAGTGGTAAATCCACTATTGAAATCAGCATGATCAAAGGTTGGTGGTACTTGATGACTGTACTGCTTCTTCTTACAATTCTTGGCAAAGAAGGTTTGGCTTTTTGCATCTTCATAGTAAGTAAAAACAATGAGAATCATGGCAGACAATAAGAGTGCCTTATCTTCAGGAGTTAAGGAAGGTGGAACATCGAGACGAAATTCTTTACCCTTCTTAACCATCATCATTCCAATCTTTTCCTTTTGCTCATAAATGGAATAATTCTCGCTAAAAGCACCAGTTGAGGGAACATTCTTGTCTTGAACAATTTTATAGAGAAGCTTATTATTGGATTTGACGCTAAAGTTTCTCTTGAAAAGATCCTTAGTGACATGTCCAATTTCCTCGTTATTGGTTCCTTCACGAACAATAACTTTGGTGCTCAACATGCTATAAGGCTTGGTCAAAGTCAACAAGGTCATGGAGTCGACAAGTCCAGAGTAAATTCCGTGAGGTAATTTCTCACTCAAATCATTAATTCTCACTCTGAGTTTGAATGGTCTACAATAACCATCATCATAGAAACTATTGAGAAAAGTTGGGTCTTCTTGAACACTCAATGACAATGTAGCAGGATATTCAGCACTACCATTGCTGTTGATGTTGCTTGTTGCAGGTCGTGTCGGATTATCATTCCCATACAAATTCGTTGCTCCCAAATAAAACACGTTTTGAATGGGTGGGAGAGTACTATAGGAATCAGCACCAATCGTTGAAATGTTTTGAGTCATGGTAGCAGCATGATGATTGTTATTGCCGTTGCGTTGGATATACAATTGTCCAATACTTGAAGCGGATGCTTCGGATGAAAGTGAAGCCATTGATGAATCATCATCATCCTCACCATCCTCTTCATCAAATGTATGACTCAACAATGTAGAACCCATATTCAAGGAGGCAGATTGGGCATCATCGGCACCAGATCCACCAATCGTTCCAATGGTTGGTGTTGATTTTCCATACATTAGCACAGATGGCATGGGAAGTTTGTATGATGATGATTCTTGCTGCATAGTGGACATGCTCGAACGAGGATTTCTTTTCATGATGAAGGTACGATACGGAGCACAAAGAGAAGTAGTAAAAATATCCTGCTTGACTCTCTGTAAAAGCTCCCTATCTTGTTCCAAGAGATGTAAACGAGCGTCTTTGCAGCTAGCTGCTGTTGATGATACAAGTGGTGGTGTGTGTGGCGACAGTTCTGAAGATGAAGAAAAAATTTTTGATTGATGTAACACTGTTTGAGGTTGTTGTTGTTGTTGAAAAAGACAGCGGTTGATGTGTTTGGGGCTTTTTTTTTTGATTTTTATTAGACGGAGCCTTTCACGCCCAGCAGTTTTATGGTTTTCACTGAAAACACCGACAAACGTGAAAGTGTGCGCTTTTTCGTGAATGCACGTTTTAACATGAAACTTAATGAAAATACGTCCTTAGTTCAGTCGGCATTATGCAAAGCTGAAAATTCTAAAGGTGAATTCAATTCTGACCGTTAAAAATTTTCTTCAGATCGCCCGCCAACAAATTGTGTTAACTTTTTAAAAAAAAAATATTATCGATTAACAACCAGCATGGCTGAAGAACACGAAGCAAACCACATTCCCACAGCAGCTGACGATCTTGCAGAAATTGATGAAGTAGTTGCAGATGCCTTTGAAGAAAATATTGAAGAGGAAGAGGACATCGGAGGAGAAGAGTTACCCAATTCAACAAATGAAATTTCCCTCCAGGATCATCTCGTGATGAATCAAGATGCTCTCCTCAAGGCATTGGATAACTACTCTGAATATAAGAGAAGAGTCAATGCATCCGAAAAGCAGTTGGAAGGAGAAGCATTGGAAGAAGCACTCACATTCTTGGATGAAGCCATTGAGATTTTCGGGAATCAAATCGTGCGAGATCGTGAAGAACAATTTGGCGAGAGCTCGGTGGAGTGTGGAGAAATTCTCATTCCCTATGCAGAAATGTTGATTGCTCGTGGTAAATATCAAGCCGATAATTTGGTGTCCAAACAAGTGACAAGCGCCATCAAAAAACGAAAAATGAAAGAACAAGGCTACTCTGAAGATGAAGAATTTGAAGAAGAAGAGGAAGAAGATTGTTTTGAAGTTGCTTGGGGAGTATTGGAGTTGGCTCGTGTCTCAATGTTGAGATATCTTGTGAGTGGTAATGTCTCATCGCCAAGTGAAATGCAACTCAATTATCGAATGAAACTTGCTCGTGTTCACTCTTTATTGGGAGAATTGAGCGCTGAAACCGACATGTTTTCACAAGCTGTACTTGAATATAGAAAAGCTTTACAAATTTATGAAAAAGCTTTGGAAGAATCGGATGACATTGGTTTTAATTTATTTAGACTTGCAGCAAACATTTTCCACAAGAGAGATGATTTTAAGGTTGACTTGTTACAAAAAATCGCTGAGGCCAATTTAGAGATTGCAAATTGTCTTACAACGGACGGTATTGAGGGCGAAGAGGTGTTGGAATTGTATGAAAAAGCAGAGAAGGCTCTTCAACAATCGGTGGAATTGCGACAAAAAGCCATTGAAAATGACAAGTCTATTGTGTCAGATTTGAATGAACGAATTGTGGAAATGAGAAATACTATAATTCAAGCCAAACAAGGAGGAATTCCATCACCAGAGAGAATTGATGCACGCAAGCTCTTCTCAGAGGTCATTACGAATCGAATGGGAAGCACTCAACTAGGTTTTTCGAATAGTAGGACCAACACTGGAAGCTCCTCATCACACGAAGAACAAAGCGAAGTACACATTTTACAACCAAGAAAGAGAAAACTGGATCAGAGCTCAGTAGTTGAAGATTCTACTGCCACCTCTTCTTCGGATACCAAGAAAACTAAGCAATAAGTAGGTTCAAAATTCTCTCACGTGGATGAGATTGTTTTACAGCAACAGAAAACCACAAATGGTGAGAATAATCCTCCTCAACCCTAATTAAAAAACTAATTTATGTTCAGCGCTGAACTAAACTCCTCCGCTGCACACAATAAAAAAGATCATCATCGGCACTACACTTTTTCGCCGTCGACTTTGAGGTTCGTTTGGCAAACTCCATCTCACATTGGCTCTCCTCCCGCACCGACTCTAATTTATTTGCATATTAACGTTACGTTGATTTCGAATGTTTCAGCTGAATCATCATCAACATGGACACATCAATAAGAATCTACATCCACATTCAAAACCACGGATCATGACATTGAATTTCATCATCATCATCATGATTCTTACATTTTCAATCCTTGCTTCATGGAATGTACAAGGCGCAACAACTGCCAAGCAGCAGAGCAATGATGATCCAAACATATCAGATACTTTTGTGTTGGACTTGAATCATCCCTCTTCTTTCTTTTCTCATCATGATGATGATGAAATTCCCAATACTGAAATAGCCTCTTCTCCTCATTTCACCACTCCTCTCGACAACGATTCCAAACAAGATACTTCTCGACCACTCTTCATGTCCCTTCTCCGCCATCATCCAGCTCCGCATCATGATGAAAAGCCACTCAGCATCACAAAATCCAAATTATTCATGTCTTTTCAACCATCATCATCAGACTCATCATCAATAACGATGACGGAAAAAGGACAACCATCACTTTCACAACAAAACATTGATCCTACAAATAGTATCAACACAACCACATGTCCATATGCCATTTACAGAGGACATTGGGATGAATTCTTGAGAGATCCGAAAAATCGAAAACAATCTTATTCATCCGAGCTCGATAGAATATTGAATGCAAGAATTCCACTTTATAATCAAACGGAATGGACAACCAAATTTGAGGGTCAACCTAATGCACTTTCGTGTCCCCAATTTACCATTAACAAATGGAGAAAATATGTTCCAATGACGAATCCATCAGAAGATATCTTATATTATTTAGGAAATGAAATGAACATGTGTCAAATTTATGAAAAATTTACATATTCCTACAAAGCTCTAGTGAATGGAACGGTTGTGATGAGGAATGTGACATTTAACTTTGATTTCACACAAGTGTGTGATCGATTATTTTGTTTTCCCAATACGACTTTGCAACTAGTCAATGATTTTAAATCACCCTTTGGACTCAACCTCACACAACTTTTAACCAACACAACCATCTACACAAATTTCTTTCCACAACGTGTAGCTCTCTCATTCTTCCAAAAATGGGCTCAAAGTTTCGAAGATAGTTCTTACAATATTGATCCTCAATCATTATTAGTGTCACAATCTTACAATAAGCTCATGCACACTCTAGTTCCTCATTTACCCTTTAATTTCACAACATTACAGCATATTTCAGATTACTATACTGTTTGCAGAGCTTGTCGTGACTATAGAAAGTACCCAATTTTGCCTGGAAGAGATGTTTGTCTTACGTTAGACTATCCATTCACTTGCAATTATGATTCCAATAATAATGGAATTATTGATGAAGCAGATACAGTTGGTTATCCACTGTTGGAGATTGTTCAGAGAAGGGATAACATTTTTAGAAATGTATTAAGCATGACTGCTGAGCCATTGTGCTATTGTCCAAGACCTGGAACTGTTGTTCCAAAAAGTAATGGAAAGGATGTCATGATTTTTAATTATACATTTTTCAAAACCAAAGTTTCTTCTCAGGTATGTTTGTTAGACTTTGTAATATTTATTGAAATGGTAAATTAATATGGCAAAATTTAATATGTGAACCAATGAAATTGTGGTGGATGATGAAAATGTGCACGCAACGAAATTATTTCAACATTAGTGTGATGAATATGCCTATTTCTGGTATCCCCTGTACGAAACAAAATTACTCAATATTGCACTCATTACCTTGGAAGTCATGTTAAATATTGCCATGTTTTTCTTGGTTCTTCTTCCACTGATAACTCAATTTTGTAAAGAGATCACGATGAAAGTCAAAGGAAAGGCATTAAAGGTGCCACAATTCACAGCATTGATTAACACACGTGGAATGATTGAAAAATTTAAAAAGTCGGAACAAATTCGATTCTATTCCACAACGACGAGTTTGCATCATAACAGAACTTGGAAACGAATACTCTTCGATTTACGGTTATACTCAGCTATTATATTACAAGTAGCATATTTATGCTTTTTAACAAGTGACATTTTGGCAGCTGCATCCACGATAGAAAGCCCAACAGAAGCTGTCAAAACAGAGAGTGTCATGTTTTTATCGGGAATTGGACTATGTCTTATTGGAATTATTCCAATTTTGGCCATGTGGGTTGATGTTTTGAAAAAGACTTCCAACAATAGTGAACGAATTTCATTGAAGATCTCAATTCCACTTTTTTTATTTATGGCTTTGGGCCTTTTAGGAGTTTTTGCTTATGCAGTTTCAGATTATTTTACTCAATTTTTTGCTTCTGCCGCTTTCATGCTTGGTTTGGTTATTGTATTTGCCATTGTAATTTTTGGATTATTTATTTATGGTTTTCGTATTTATTTAAGTTTGCGACGAGTTTCTAAGGTTAGCTTTTTCCAATTTAGGGTAAGTGTAATTGTGATGAGAGATCAGCTTAATCGTTTTTCAATATTGGAATCATTTCCACCTGTAGTTCACAAAATTCCTTGGGGCAGCCTGTCTACTTGCTCTCTTCCCTGGCTTTTACATGGTCTTTGACATTGCAGGTCGAATCTATCAAAGTCAATATGGTAAATATCCCGTCACACGATTCTACTATTTATATGCACCCTTCTTTGCAAGCGTGCTCATCATTGGATTTGGAGGTTCACTCATCTATGTCCTCTTTCCCTCAAATAAGGTCTTTAAAGAAAGTTATGAATTAATTTTCTATGGCATGTTCTGTTGTGGAGGAAAATCTCCATTCGCGAAACGTTTTTGGAACCTTCAGAAATCTCTCCTGCATTCCTCCATGGCAGCGAGACGTGATCAATTGCATCAACAAGAACACGACCAAGATGGAGGACTGGTGTTAGCCTCGACGCGAATTGATAAAACATTGTTGATGAAAGAAGATGGTCAACAATCACAACAAGGCAATCACTATTCTTCATTGATTCGAATTAATCAAAACGATGATGAGGACGATTCTTCCATTCATCAACATGGTGGTGCCAATAGTGGCACGAATACTCCTTCACGAGTGGCCCTTAATTTAGGACTTTTCTCTCATGAAGACGGTGCAGTTCAGTTTGCTCATGTATTACCAACTCATCCTTTGCATCAATCTCAGAATGGTGGCGGCAGTGGTGAGGAGGAAGGAGTGGAAGTTGAATATCATGTTCGAAAGGGAAGTACTGCTCATCATATTAATCATTTTATGGGAGGAGGTTTGGTCGATCTCAATGGTGGCGTGCAAAGACTTGAAGACGACGACGATGAAGATGAAATTCGAAATGATGATTCACAATATTATGCAAATCAAGTGAGTGGTCCTGTTGAACAACGATCAGAAAGACAACGAGAGCTTTCGTTACCCTTCTTGTAATTTTTGTATCATTAGAATGATAAAGAGTTTGGGTGTTTATGAAACGAACGAATTAGAATTTTGATCAATCTTAGAACAGCAATAACAATGTGGTTACCGATAAGACCATTCCAACCATCATTCCCATGCCTTGATGCTTCCACACTGACATGGCATCACTAAATATGACAAACCATTGCCATCCAACCTTCGTTTCATTGCCATACCGATTCGTGGCTGTTGCCTTGATTGAATAATTACCGAACCATGTCGTGTTAGAAAGAGAAAAGGGATCCACTAATTCTTTAACTCTACCCCCACTTAAAGTACCATTCCAAGTTTTGGTCCAAAGGATTTGACCATTGACAGGAGGCACTTGAGGAGCAAAGATTTCAAGCTTGACATTGGAAACAGTACTTGAATTTGACCACAATTGGTTATCGGTTCCATAGAGTTCAACAGTAATGTTGAGCTTGTCCAAGTAATAACAACCTCCAAAGGATCGATCTGAAAGGGTGAGAACCACTCGGGACAAATCCACCTTGTCATTAGCATTCACCGAGAGACAACTAAAAAGAATCAATACAAGAAGAGGAAAGGTCCATACAACACGAGAACTAAATGAGCACATTCCAAAGAGACTGGTCATGCAGTTTTGTTTTTTTATGAGAGTCGTTGGGAATTTTGAAACAGAATGCATTTAGAATGTTCTACTGGCAGTTGTTTTTTTTTCAACTTTCAGTTAACAACAAGAAAAAGAGACATTGAGGATCCAGATTTAGTAAATCATGGTGGAATGTTGTAACCCGTGGTTATTTCCAAACTCTGCATTCATGACATCAAGCATTAAACACAAAATATCAACTGAATTCGTGGGACAAGTAATTTTTGGGTTTTGGTGTTGCTTTGTAATAATTATAAGAAAGAGTTTTTAAGCTATTAAGGTCAATAATAATGAATGGATTTCTTCCAATATTTCACTTGGCGCGATACCATTACGAACATGTCAAGTCGACAAAGAAAATCTCCATGAAAATTATTGAGCATGGAACAATGTTCCTTCCAGGTGAATAACATGAAGATAGAAGGCTTAATAATATGGACGAGATGTAATGTTGTTATGCAACCTGGTTTGACTTGACTCGATTTTCCGTACAGGGCTTTTATGGCGTTTAAATTTGGAAATAAATCAATTCGAAAAAAATGTCTTCATCGGAATCAAGGAACATGATGAACGAAGAGGAAGATCCCTTTGCTCCTCCTCCACCTCCACCTTCTCAACAAAAACAACAAGCACACACCACCAATCAAGACAATATTGAATACGATCAAGTGTTGGTGGAATATAGTTTTCGGGATTTTGAAAAATTCACCAGTGTTACTCAAAAGGATGTGATTGCCTATCAATCGGGAAGAAAAAGCTTTTTTGATATTTTGTATGATAAAAAGACTCCGTGTGGAGAGATTTATGAAGATATGATGAATTATGTGCACAAGTTGGCTGTTGAATCGAAAAAGGATATTTCTGTGGATGATATCAAAGATTCGGTGCAGAGAAAGACGTTTTTGGAGTGTATTGATTTTCATTCTCATTTGTATGAAACTCGGGCAAAGAATATTGTTAGACATGTTGATTCCAATTCTCAGTAATAATGATGATTCCAGTTGTTTGGGTGTTTTATGATCTGTTATTACTTTGAAACAGAATTTAGAATCTATTGGTTATATCATCATGATGGTTCAATCATGAAATTTGGAGAGAAAAAAAATATTCATGACATTTTCATGGTGTGGATTGTTTGCTTTCAAAATTGACAACTCGTATCGGAATTAAAAAAACATTTTCAAAATTAATATTGAAATTTTCATCATTATTGAGAGCCAGCCAACAATTTCGGAAATGACTATGGAAACAGAGCTTGGAAAGAATGGCACTACTTCATTGATTGATGTATTGCAACAACACGATTCTACATCAGAATCATCATCAACCATTCTCTTCTTCAATATTTGCATCTTGCTCGATATGAAATCAGTTTCCTCTCTCCGACACACTTGTTCCCGTTGCAATGCATTGTTGGAACACATTTCTGAGCAATTCTTTTCATACCATATCGATCATTTCTTGTTTACACGACATGATTTTCATGCAAGTGTTCTGAACTCGAAACCATTATCTCAATATTTGCGAGAACAATTTTACACACTGCCTGCACATCATGAGCAAGTGACCACTGAGCTCGAGCCCAACAACTTGTCGTCATCTCTTCATCAAGATTTAGCTCGATTGAATCAGCAACCATTATTGGAAAATTCAAATTCACCCTTCGAAACGAATGATCACTTTTTTAGAGACTTGTTTAAAGAATTTATTTGCACACCTCTGATCGACATGAATTATGAAGAAACAGATGTGAATTTTAAAAAGTATTTGGGATTGGGAGGAGTGGTTCGAGTGACCCTGTATAAACCATGTCGATTATTAGAGACAGTTCTTTCTCTGGTATTTAAGAATCATGTCTCGAATGAAGAACCATTCCAATGGAATGAACAAACATATACAAAAACCAATCATCACAGAAAGAGAAAGGTTGCCTTTCATAAATTTGCTCTATTAGCTTCCTTATTCCCTCTATTGACAAGTTCATCCATTCATATTAAGGTAGAACCGTGTGAAAACATGGGTCACAATGAACCATTGACAACCCTTCTTAAAACGACACCTGGAGGATTATTGTCATGGATGTATAATGGTCAGGTGCATCCACATGATGAATGGAGCGAGAGTGAAGACGAAGAAGAAATTTATCAAGAAGGAGAATATCAAACCGAGTCTGATGAGGATGACGCTTCGGATGATTTTGGAGAATTCACACAAGTTCCAGAAGGATATTTTCATTCAGAATGTTTCATTCATTTTCAAATACCTCCTCACATTCTTTCCCTTAATCCATATATGGAAAGAGTGTTAAAATACCATCATGTGAGTAATACTCCTCATGAAGAGAGAATTGAGGATTTTAGAAGGTGTGATATTTTCAAGTATTGTGCCCGACCTCCCAATAGTTTATACCTTCGAAAAGGACAAGAACAGAAAATGGAACAAGTGCTTGCGAATATTCGTGAATATTTATTTAACACCAATTATGAAGGAAATCACATCTTTGATTGGTCTGGAACCATTGAGAGAAGAAAATGTTGGAGTATTTATTGGCAACCTGGATTGGAACATTGGGGATGCTTTTCATTTACTAGTTTTAATATGAAAAAGGGATTCTTTGTGGTTGCCACGGCAAGCGAATCTGATTAGTAGTAGTAGTAGTAGTCGATCAGTAAGAGTTGTTGTTGTTTTCATTCCGTACGGCTGTGGAGTGTAAAAGGTCAAAACTAAATTAATCATCGAGCTCAGTTAAAGTATTCAAATATTCTCCGTCTAACATCGAAAGGACATCTTTGTTACTCAAGTCATGGAGGTTAATCTAAGCGAGGTCAAATTCTTCAAAAGGCTGCTCGAGCCCGTAATCAACTTTACGCCTTCCGAGCTAATCCTATTGGTACTCAAATCCAATGACTTTAAATTCTTCAATTTTTCACTATTGGAAATACATTTGAAAGCGCGTTACCTGTCAAATCGAGTGATGTTAAATTTTTCCAATTGCAACTCGAAGCCATATGAAAAGCACCCAACTCTCCAAGGTAATTGAAAGATAAGTCTAAGTGTGTTAATTGTTTCGAATTTTCACTCAACGAGAGGTATCGAATGCCTTCTGAACCTATATGGTTACCATTCAAATTCAACGAAATTAAATTCTTTAAATATTCACTTGTGGCAATATATTTGGCACCTTCACGACCAATGAAACACGAGCTCAAGCTCAAGGACGTCAAATGTTTCATATTGCTGCTCCTAGCAAGAGATTCCACACCGAGAGGGCCAATCTTGTTGAAGCTTAAATCCAATAATGTCAAATTCTTATTGGCGATGATTTTGGTATCTTCTGGACCAATCACATTGAATCTTAATTTCAACATTGCTAACGTGTTCAAATGTTCACTATTCACAATAGTTTCAAGTCCTTCACGTTCAATATTATTTTCTTCCAAATTCAAACAAGTTAAATGATTCAAATGTTCACTGTTCGCAATGTAAAGAGCACCTAAATCACCCATTCGGTTGTCACTCAAATTCAAAAACATGATCTTTTGCAAATGTTCACTCTTGGCAATGGAATGGACACCTTCAGAGCCCATACGACCACTCAATGTCAAATTCGTTAAATTTTTCAAACATGCACTTTGAACCAACGATTTCACAACTTGCTCGTCCAAGATCTTGTTGTTGTCCATCCAATGAAAAGAAGTTAAATTTTGAAAATTATTTTCATTTTGTGACATGAATTCGATCAATTTTGGAACGACTTGATGGGAACGAAGGTCGTTACGGAACAGCAAACTCAATGGAATTTGAAAGGATACTCGTCTCCATTGTTTTGAAATTTTCAAACTCACTCCGAGGATGAATTTAGAATCCAAAAAGTGAAGAATTTCGAAAATCGTGTCATTACAGAAAGGTCCGTTGAGAACAGGTTCATTTTGATTGCCAATCAGAGATGATCTCTTGTGACCATTGGATGAATATTCTCGTATTGTTTGTTGGTGTGTAATCATTTCATTGAGATGAGTTCAGTTGTTCTCTGAATTTTATTTGAGTTGCAAAAGAGTGTGACATCCTTAAAATTTTGCAGTGAGATTGAATTTGAGATCATGAAGGAACATCAGTTACAAAAAAAAAATGGGCAATTCAACAACAAAGACTCACGCCCAACCATCAACGAAAGAAAGTACTTGTATGAGTGATGGTTCAGACAAAATAATTTGCAATTTGTTTCCGAATTATTTGCTGGTTTTCTCAACACTAAATCATGACGATGAAAAATTGAAAGTTCCCGACAAAGAAAAAGTATATAATTTCAAGAATTTGAGTATTTTGGAAGAATATTTACCTGATGAAATTATAATTTATATTTTACAATATTTACCAATGAAATGTGTGCTGAAGCTTGGAAGAGTTTCGAAAAACTTTTATAATTATTGGATCGAGTTTCCACAATTGTGGAACAATAATTCGGATCTGTGTACCATGTTGTACTTACCACAGCGATATGAAAACAATCATCGAAAGAATTTGCTGTTTTTTCACAATGAATTTAAACCGAAAATTGTCAATGCATTCCAGTACAAGTCATCCAATAACGGTGCACCATTTGTGGTAAAATTCGTACTTGTTGGCTCTCAAAAGTGTGGCAAAAGTGTTCTTGCTGACCGAGTTTTCAAAGATATTCCCTATGAAGATAACTATGTGAGTACCATTGGAGTTGAGTTTCGAAGTAAATTTTTACAACTCTCAGAGGAAGAACGATATGGTGTACAAGTATGGGATACGGCAGGAGATGTAAGATTTAGATCCTTCATTATGAGCTTTTTTAAAGGCGCCAAAGGTTTTTACTATTGCTTTGATCTCAGTGATCATTCATCCTTTGAAACTGCCCGTTCGATATTTGAGGATTGGAAGTCACACAATGGGATTGAAAAAGTTTACGAATATTTGGAATCGAATGATGCATGCCTGATACTACTAGGTCTGAAATCTGACCTTCCACACATGGTCACACAAGATGAAATTTTCAACTTTCTTGAAACCGTTATTGGAATCAGTACTGACAAGTATTTACACCATCACCGAATTCAATATTTTGAATTGAGCACAAAGAAGGATTCATTACAAGATTTGATATTTCCTTTTGCTTATGCGTGTACAATTTTGAACAAACCCCATTTCTTCTCAACTCCAAAAGTGTGCCATTGAGACAGGCCTTAAACTGTTGATATTTGAAACATAGGATCGACCTTCTGCTGAAAGTGAACAGCAAATGGAAGTCGACTTGCATGTTATGTCTGACATTGTACGATTGTAAAAATGAAAATTATTGAATTTGTTTTTTCAATCAATTTGATGATCACTCTCCTTGCACTAATTCCGCTAATCAAAATGATTGTTGCTGAATGACTTGAAATAGCACTGACCAGTTTTACGAAACACAAGTTGTTGACCTCAAAAAAATGTTCAAACAACTCCTTCTTCTCTCCGCCCTCATTCCCGGTGTCGGAATTGCATTACAGATTTATTGGAACAGACATCTCACTCTTCCTGTTATGATTTTTAGAAGTTTATTGAATACAATCATTGCTCGGAACAAGTATTTGGGACGATTGCAAGAAATGACTGTGCAAGAAAAGAAAAGACTCAACTATACGGAGAGTGTACCCATGATGGGAAGCGTGATGAGACCCATCTGGAAGGATTTGGATCTTGAGGCTAAATCTTTGAACAGTTTAGTGGCTTTTGCTGGACAATCTCAATTAAAATTGGACAAGTATGGGTTGAGAAAATCAATGGAACATCAAGCCTTGTATCCACCCATCTTGGCCGGAAGAAATTGTGAGAGTATTGAAGAGATTGAAAGCTTGAGAAAATCAATTTTTGTTCAAATGAAAGATTTCAACTTGGACAAGAGTAAGGAACCCAAAGTATTGTTTTACATTCATGGAGGTGGAGGTTATGGAGGTTTGGCAGCTGGATTGCAAGCACGTGCTGTTGTTGAGTTTTTAAACGATGCAAGATATACTCATTCCATCAAGTACATGTTGTCTGTGAATTATCGTTTGCTTGGTTTGGATGAAAATGAAAAGAAGATGCGAGATGTGTATGCAGCAAATTTTGAGGATCAACTCGAAGACTGCTACAATGCTTATCAGTGGTTATTGAACGAGCGCCAATTTAAACCTCAAAATATTGTCATCATGGGAGACTCTTTTGGACCAGCGTTAGTGATGAATTTGTTGGCCAAGATTGGAGCCACTGCACAGGGACAACTTCCTCATGCAGTTGCAATGGTCTCTGGCTACTTTGATTTGAGTGGCAAGACATTGGGAGAAAATTATGATGAAGAAAATACCATTCTAGTGAGCAAGAATAATGTGGAGCTAATTCAAGGACTCTATGTAACTGAGAAGCCTTCATTTTCTCCAATTAATTTTGACAGCACTGTCATTTCTTCCTTTAGCCAAACCAAATTACTTGTAGTTTACAGTAATCACGAGGAGGGTACAGCTGACAATGTCAAGATGGTACAAACGTTGAAGAACGGTAAACATCCTCACATGCAAGTGATTGCTGAAAATGGCCATATTCATGGCTATCCATTATTCTTTTATTATTCACCTCAACTTAGAAAAACAATGGAAAAGATCATGGAATTTTTAGATCAATAGCAAATCAGACACAACATGTTGCAAACAAAGTAGGGTTGTTAACAGTAAAGTGGGAAAGTATACTTCAAATATTAACAGGTTACCTGCTTGTTTTGAGCAACTGCTGTAAATGGAACGTGTCAAGTCCATCAATGAACAGATTGCGAAAATAAAGCAAGGATGGTTTATTATTGCTTTTTGAAATATCTATGATTAGTAATATTGGGTTAAATAATATTAATAGGTCTGACCGTAAGCGCTTATCTAACCTCATCAAAGTCCTGAACAACGTGCTTGCGAAGTTGGTTGTGAGGTTCATCAAGCTGTGTGGGTGCTGTGTACATTAATCAACCACTTACTTGAAAAATCAATCACCGCTCTTTTATAAAGACCTACCTGAAACAATATCAAGTGATGAAATTAGAAGAGCCAGTGCAACCTCTACTGAAAGACCAGGTGAACTTTGAATTTTTGAACACTCCAACATGTCTGCTCTCAGTCGTTCTTTTTCAGTGGAATTTCCTGCCAAAAGGTTATAAATATTCTGCAGATTATAGAACCGAATGATGTAAGTAAAAAGGTCTGGATTATTGGTTACTGGAAGAGAGATCACAGGCTGCAGAAAAACAAGAGCTTTAAATCATCATGTGAGACAGAAGTACCTCCTTCTCACAGGTTGATTCTTGCTGCTCAATGTCCCTTATTCAGAAAGTTGATTGTGGAAAATCTTCGAACAACAAACAGTGTTAAAGATTCCAATAAATAATAAATATTTGTCTTGCTCACAGTTCATGAAGAGACTCTTGTTTTGCATCTCTTGCAACACACGCCACCTTCACTTGAACCAGAATTCGTCAAACGTCATCACACAACAAATCATCACACAAAAAAAATGGCTTCTGGTGCTTTATTGAGATTAGAAACCGATCCTTCTTGTTCGCTTTGTTTTAATATCAATCAAATTGTGGTTGTGCCTTTGATTGATTTTGCTAATACGTGGAGGATTAGGGCAATCTTTCCGACAAATAATGAGGTGATTGATAGATTTGAAATCTCTTTCAGAAAATTGTCTAAAAACAAGACCGAAAAAAGACCAACATGTATCGTTGAATACCCTCCAAAACCACAGCCACAATTCAATTTGTTCGCAGTTAATAGAATTAAAATTGTTGATCACAAAGTGAACCATCATGAATTCATTGTCGAGAATGAAACCTTTTCATTTACTACATATGAACTAACATTAGAACCCTCTATGGATATGATGCAAACATCATTCCCTGCTAAAAAACGGAAAATATTTGATGTTTCGTTGAAAACAAACAAGGATAACCGTTTTGTACAGAAATTAGTTGCTGAATTTTATATTGGTCTTGATGGATTTAATGTAGTAACTTTGCAGAACAAATTCAGAGGCTTTGAAGAAGCTTTGTCCTATTGTTTCATACCCACATATGATCCCTTGAAGCGAATAGCCCTCTACTCCAAATTTCTTGAAAAAAAATATTCTCCAGAATGCGAATATATGTCACAGGAAGTGACTCCTATGAAGGGTTTTAAATGGATAGAAGAAGCCGGTAGTAATCCAAACTTAGAAAGTATGATAGAAATACTGAGCGAAGACCCATTTTTTATTCTATACACGCTTGGTTTTGATTCTTCTTATACTGATGAAGAAAAACAAGTTACATTAGATTACTTGTCTACAATTGATAGGATTCATCACATCGCTGAATATGGACGGTCATGGATGCTGGCATTTACATTGGTTCAATCATTACCTTTGTATCCGAAGCTGTTGTTGGCGAGAAAGAAAACTGGTTATGAGGCAATTTTTAGTGCTGCAAGTCGTATACTTTCAACAGATTTATTTAATCAGGGGGTAACAAAAGATGAGTTTATTAAGGCTTCAGTTTTGTTCTATTTCAAAACCAAATCATTGGAAATCATTCCATGGGATTAATGTTATCAACACAATTGGTCACTACCAGCAACAAGATTCATTCTCTGATAGTTATTCTGAAAGATTTTGAAAAGATGGTTTCAGAATTTAAATTTGAATCCATTCAACAATTACATGAAATGAAATGGAAGAAGGATGAGAAGAAATTGAATGAATTGAAACAACAAATTGAAAAATATGGAGCACTTGACTTATCCGTGGGTGCTGTAGTATCAAATACCTTACAAGAAAGATCCAATGAATGGTTTTATGATGAGTCCATGACTACAGTTTCTATTCACAACACTGCAGTCAAGATCGTCAAAATTAGGGGCGATTTTGATGATCACTTTGTTTTTAATAATACCAAGATGGACAATTGATCGTATCAATGGCAAGTCAAAATTGACCGTTTGGCTGGTTGCATTGGTGTTGGAGTGTCCACACAAGAACTTGTGTCATCAAGCACAATAAAAAGGAGTCGGGACAATCAAAACCGATAAAAGTACAAAAATTTCCTTTTTATTGTGCTCTAATAGTGATACATGGAATATGAATGAACAACATGAAGGGAATGGAATTCACAAAGGGTACTGTATTGGAATTGGAAATGAATTGTGACACACGACAATTAACTATTCGAAAGGTGCATTGTAATAAATCCCATACAATCAACAACGTTGGGTTACCAGTCTATCCTTCTGTACTGCTGTCCAATGTCAACGATTCAGTCAGCTTTTGTGAAATGCTGGTTAGGAAGAAACCTTATTCATTTGTAATGGAACAACAAATTGAAATTCGACAATGCCACAAATTAATTTATGAAATTTACGCAATGGACAAGTGACATTAATAATTCACATAAAATTCATAGCAAGTTCTAATTCTATTCACACACACTCACCTGAATGGTATCCGCAAAGAAATACCAAGAACGTTGACTGGTATAAATCGTAATGACGTTATCTTTTTGATTTTCAGAAAAAGTTTCTTGTGCTGTCAAGTGTCTAATCATTTGAATTCAAACTGACATAATCATTGAGGATCTACGAAATAATACAAAGAAGTTCCCATCACACAGAAACGTTCTTTCCATGACTTGAAGGAACCTCCTTGTTTGGTCTACCAACCATACTTGTTGTAATCCAAATTTGTTTGTGAATATGTAGCTTCTTTCAATTCATCGACCCAACAATCTTTTTCATCGTCTGAATTGACTGAAATGTAAAATTTTGAAGAATGTAATGAAATTTTGAATGCATAGGGACAATGCTATTCATGAACAGCACTTGTGACCTGATGTTAGGAAAAGCTATGGATCGTTGGTGTTGGTCTTACTTGTTGATTATGTGGTAATTGTGGATATTTCATCAACAAAAAAATATGGGCAATTTTGGATCAGCCAAGTTGCATCAACCACCTCCACATTCTGCCCCTCTCATAGGAATGTCATATGATACCGCCAACATTCCTCCTCAAACTTCGGCTTCAAAAAAGATAATCCATGATTTATTTCCGACAGATTATCCATTAGTTTATTCAACGAGTCATGATAATGAAAAATTAAAAGTTCCCGATAAAGAAAAAGTGTATAATTTCAAGAATTTGAGCATTTTGGAAGAATATTTACCTGATGAAATTATGATTAATATTTTAAAATTTTTACCAATGAAATGTGTGCTGCAACTTGGAAGAGTTTCAAAAAACTTTTATAATTATTGGATCGAGTTTCCACAATTGTGGAACAATAATTCGGATCTGTGTACCATGTTGTACTTACCACAGCGATATGAAAACAATCATCGAAAGAATTTTCTGTTTTTTCTCAATGAATTTAAACCGAAAATTGTGAATGTATTTCAAAATTTGTCAGAGAAAAGTAAGAAAGGGCCTCCAATTGTTGTCAAGTGTATGCTTATTGGGCCATCAAGGTGCGGAAAAAGTGCTCTTGTTGACAGGGCTTGCCAAAACATTCCGTTCCGAGATACCTATACCAAAACCATTGGTACTGAGCTTCGCATGAAACATCTATCTAATGCCAAAGAGGACGAACAATATACTATACAATTGTGGGATATGGGAGAAGCAAGTTTTAAAAATATCATTACCTACCATTTCAGAGAACCTAAAGGTTATTTCTATTGCTTTGATCTCAATGACCATTCATCGTTCAACAATATCATGACAATGTATGAGGATTGGAAAACACAAAATAGAGTTGAAAATCTGTGTGAATATTTGGAATCAGAGGATTCATGTTTAATACTACTGGGACTGAAATCTGATCTTTCACACAATGTCACAAGAGAAGAAATTGTTATCTTCTTGGAAACGATTACATGTAGCACTGAGAAAACTTTGCACACTTGTCGAGTCCAGTATTTTGAATTGAGTAGCAAGACCTGCTCTGTTCAAGATTTACTATTTCCTTTTGTGTATGCATGTACCATTTTGCCATTAAGCAAACCATTGGGAAATAAAGAAACGTTAATACCCGTTGCCAAATAGAGCTTTTGAAATGACAACCTCTAACAATAGGAAAACGTATGCAACATTTTGGGTGTAAAACAAGCATAGATGGCATTGTTACTGTTTATTCATCACTCTAATTGACGTGGCAAAGAATGGGAAGCTGGCTTGTATTGCACAGACTACCTTTTAAAAAGTAATTGAATGAAGTCACATTGTCAATGGTAACGAAACTCAAAAAAGAAGTTTCTATCTTATACTTGTTGTTACAAACCATCTGTTACCCAAATGTAAGCAAATGTTTTTCTTATAAAGAAACTTCTAATTTTGACTTTGTTGAGTTGCACTGTCCAGACATGATCGCATTGGAGCTTGTTACAGAACAAAAAATGCTTCGTTGCCAACACTCTATTTTAGCGTCCTCTTCCTCACTGCTAAGAACAAGAACAAGATCAACAATCAATTCAACATTGAATGGATTGCTCAGCAGCACCACCGTGATTCGTTCATTCTCAAGTCTACGGTCCAAATTCATCGTTGAAAATTCATGGTCAAAACCAAATAATATTCATAAACATTGGAATTCAGTTTCCGATGATCAGCAATATTCTTCCATCCAAAAATTCAATCATTCTTACCCCATTCATGAAAGAACGATGGAACACACTCAAAAGAGAAATTACAGCATTCACCAGCCCAGGGAATCAAGTGATGATCCTGCTCAAGACTTTTTCGATGAAATGAGAAGACTGTATCTTCAAGAAGAGATGCATCAAAATTTCTATGAATTTAATTCTCACAAAGGAAGAAGTGAACATCGGAGAAGACTCTTGTGGATGGCTTTGGCATTTCCAGCTGTTTTTACTTTACTTGTCGCATGCACTATTGGATTTGATAAGAAATTTCATGAACATGTACAAGGTCCCATTAACATTCTTGTTCAACAAGCATTATCTCAGTATATGCAATCAATAGAGCAAGAAAAAGCAAAAAAAGGAAATACTCAAAAGGTAAAAGATGTACGAGGTGTAGAAACACCACTTCTCAAGAAAGGCCCAATTCTTAATGAACCCAATGACAATGCCTTTGATGAGATTGAGAAGGATGTGAGACGATACCCAATCTTGTATGCAATCATTGCAGCGAATGTTGCCACTCACTTTATTTTCAAACAATTGAGATTGAGCCCAGCATTTGCTAGAGTTTATACTAGACACATGACATGCTCTGTGAATAATTTATTGAGACGAAGAATTCACACCCTGATAACTTGTACCTTCGTTCATAGTGGACTTGCTCATCTTAGTTTCAACATGCTAGCATTGTATAATATGGGACATTTATTGTATGAGTCATTGTCACCTGAGGCATTTCTAGCCTTCTATTTTGGAGCTGGTGCTTGTGCAAGTGTTGGTAGTATTTTACTCAAACTTGTAACCAAAAATTATTATCAAGCAAGTGTTGGAGCCTCTGGTGCCATTTTTGCAGTGATGTTTGCAGGATTGAATATTATTTCATTGGAAAAGGCAAAAATCAATTTAATTTTCTTGCCTGACAGCTTTGGAGGATTTAATCCACAATATTTCTTGCCAGCGTATTTCATTGGAGAAATTTTATTCAATATATATTCGAGACGTGTAAAATTAGATACTGGAGGTAAGTCATTGAGGTTTGAGATCAGTTGAATGTACAACTGTGATTCATGTTTGAATGGATGACATTCTTTTAACAATTTTTAATATTATGGAACTCCATCAGCACACTTGACAGGTGCCGCATTCGGCTATGCAGCACTAACAGCACTGCGCAAACAGGAACATCATCGCCAAAGAAGATGCGCAGAATTAAGCTCTAGAAAAACCTATTATTTTGGTCAAGTAAGGGAAATGAGGAAGGATGGTTTTGGTTTGTTGATCACACCACAATTCGCTCTCGTTGCCAACTTTAAGGATGGCTCTGCTGTTGGAGTGGGTACAGCTTTCCATAAGGATCAGAATGGACGTTGGGTAGGAAGTAATGTTATGCTGGATAACGTTGGCAAGGCACAATAGGTGAATGTGCATACATCTCACTCATCTCGTTCACCATGAGCGTTAATCATAGTACTTCCTGCAATTTTTCAATCAATTATATATTGGACAGCAATTTATTGCTAAAACGTCTTTTTCAACATTGAAACCAACTGGTAGTTACAATTATTATTTTCTTTGTGAACCTCTTGAAGAGTGGTAGGCAGAATTGTTTGGATTGAGTTGATTGGCTCTGTTATTGTCGTTTGACTGTTTGGATGAAAAATACGAGCTGTCTCCTCTTGATGAGTGGTAAGCAGGGTTATTTGGGTTCAATTGGTTGGCTCTATTATTGTCGTTAGGCATTGTTTTTGGCTGTGAATGCATCCATTACCTTTTGATAGCTTCAAAGATTGCCAATGAACGATCGTTCAAGTCACAATTTATTGACATCTTGTACTTACAACAACAAGGCCAGTAAGGAGAAAGGACTTATTGGGAGCTATTCCATTCATGGAATGTAACGTTTCGAGCTTTCTTTCAAAACGAGACGTATTTTTAAGTAATCAATCAACAGAATTGGCCAAGCACGTACAGTCTATCGTAAACTTCTGTTGTTCTGACGGCGAAGAGAGCTAGAGATTTCAGACAAGACAAAAGGAACTCGCCCACGAATTCCTTCGAACACTCCAGCACGAGGTGTTTCAATGCGACGCAACATCTTACTATTTTCACCAAATGATTGATGACGTGAGCTCTGCAAATTCTAACAAAATGGCAGCCACAAGGTGCCATTCTCAAAAAACAGCAACAACAGCATGACACGCACTACCTTCTCAGTCACTGTTGTCATTCTCCTTCTTCTCCTCTTTACCTCGTCCTCCTCCTTCAATGAATTGAATTTTTCCTTCACACATGCCTATCCGGTGACTCTTTTGAACGCAACGACTGGTGTCTACGACATGGGCGTTGCTGTCGACAAGGGCAATACGCGTGGAGTGGTTGTAACCGTGTGCGGTCAAGCTCCTAATCCGCAATACGAATGCATTCTCGCACTCATGATGGAATTTAGCTCTTACATGTTTGCACTTTTGGTTGTGAACTCAGAGAATGGCAACACGACCCGATTGGATTTTCCCAATCAAGCCATCACTACAGGAGATGCCGTCTATGCTTCATTATTGTCTTTCGACGGTCAATATTATTATTTTCATTTCGGAGGACATTTCTTTCAATTTGATGCCAAAACGGTTGCATTTTCATTCATTGGAAAAACCTTGCCTGGAACAGCCATGAGAATGACTTTGGATAATCAAGGAAACGTTTGGTCAGTCACATATCCCAAGAGCGGTCTCGTTTCATTCAATCCCAATACTCGAGTCTTAACAGATTATGGTTATGTATATAATCAATCATGGCCCATGTATCAACGATCATTAGCATTTGACGATCAAGGTTATCTCTATTTTGCTGTTGGTTACACATTGAGTCAAATTATTGCATTCAATCCAAATACTTCAAAAGCAAATCCACTCATTCCAGAACATGAACGTGTCGATGGAATGCCAGTCTTGTATCGAGATGTGGATGGAGCTGTCTATGCTGCCAATGTTCACGCTACTCCAGTGTATCGATTGTATAAAGGAAATTCGAGTGTGATTGTTTCTCACCCAAAGGTCGAGATGAAATATATTACAGGAAGTCAGGTAAGTCTTTTTACAATTTGTTGAAATAATGATTCGAATGATATTGTGAATGATTTGAAATGGTGCTGTGTTTGAAATTGAATTTGGTGTTCATGGAATGAATTTGGGATAGGACTTTTTCTATCCTTATTTTCCATCATTGAGACGATTAATTACATTTGATGAAGAAAATCGACAATTCACTATTCGAGAAAAGAATAACACCCTCACAACCTTGTCTTTCCAATACACGTGTCGTGGCGCCAATATTATGGATATTCGAGCAAGTCCAGATTTCAGCACCTTGATCGGTGGTTCCAATTTTCCAATGAACTTTTTCACCATGAACTCCAAGAATGGAATTTTCCAAAATTACTATTCAGTAGATCAACCCAATGTCGTTCAGGCGTTTCCATATGACCCATACGTTTGGTTTGGAACGTATCCTTATGGTCGTTTACTTCAATATGATCTGAACAAGCCATGGATTGATCCCATTGCAGGAAATGTCAATTCCACCAATCCAGTCATTCTCACTTCAGCCATGCCTCACATCATTCGTCCAAGTGTTGTCTTGGTTCATCCCAATAAGAAGTTCGTTTTCATGGGTGGCACCCCAGAATACGGTAATACTGGAGGAGGTCTCCTAATTTGGAATCGACTCACACAAAATTCAACCGTATTAGATCATACTCAATTATTGAAATATCACTCTACTCACAGTATGGCTGTAATACCAAACTCTCAAGATTTGATTTTATGTGGAACGACCATTGCTGCTGGAACTGGAGGAGTTCCCATTGCACCCGTTGCTGAATTGTATATTTTCAACACGACTTCGATGAATGTGACATGGCGTGGAGCTCTAATTTCAAACGTTAGATATTACTATGAATTGTTTAGCGTCAGCTCCACGGGTCTCATCTATGGTTACACCGATTCGAGAATGTTCTTTGTGTTTAATCCAGCCAATCGCTCCTTAATTCATTTGAAACCTATGGATCGAGCCTTTGTTGAACAAGGACCTCACTCATTCGCATTACATCCGAATGGTCGTGATGTGTACATTACATTATCCACTGGAATTCATTTCATTGATGAAAATACGTTTGCAATGAAACGAATCATGACACCTCCTTCGAAAGTATTGCCATTCAATGGAGTGATTTTGAAAAATGGATGGTATTACTATCGATCAGAATCGAGAATTCATGGATTTAAATTGTTTAATGTGACTGAGCCATTGGTTTCAAATTCTGTAAAACCTATTGGACCTTCATCGCGTCCAGAACCTGCAAGAAATGTCTCTGCAGTGATTTCGATGGGGTCAAGCGTGAAAATGGGAATGAGAAATGGAATGACTTTGATAAGTTTCATCTCTTTAGTTTTATTTGCATGTTGGTTTTGAAAAGATATTAAATAATTCTTTATTTTGACGATATTGGTTGTCAACAACGTCTATGAATTTGTGACACATTAGTTGTCTAAGGTTTTTTTTCAACGTATCTTCAACTTCCATACATTGAACGCTTGGTTCTGTTTTGAGATGCTTCAAGTGCTCCTTGTCGCTTCTGCCACTTGTCACTTTCACAAAACCAGATTCCAAAAACAAACTAAGCGAAAACTATTGCCAACAATATTTTAAAAACAGTATACCAATCACACTTTTCATTCATTCAACACCCCCTCCTTTTTCTTTCATCATCAAGGAATCCTTTCACAACAACAACAGCCCATTGATTGTCCAAAACTGAGTTGCAACTCGGAAGAAAAGAAATAGACCTCCAAATTTGGCATCAATACAACAATTTTATTTTTCATCAGCAAATTGAAAAAACATCATCATCCATATAGCTGCCACAACGTATCACTTTTTTTTCAAAGCTGTGTACCCGACCAAAGGAACGACCTGTTGTGTGCCGATCATCATCAGCCTCCATCATCATTAGAAGAATTCATTATATAATTTGATATAAATTCCTTTGTTTCAAACGAACGAAAGAACGAAGTACACGGTGAACCATAGACTTTATTCCTACAACACACCAATACTAGACTTTTAAATTTAAATACAAGAAGTTAGTATGGGCAATAATAGTCATAAGCAACAACAGCAGGACAAACATCAACAGGTAACCAACACCGCAACGACCAATCCTGCTACATCATCAAATATGAATGTGGGAGGAACAAATCCGAGGCCCGGTTCGTCTGCTGCTTTTCCAATTGTTATTGAGGATGGAAATGGGTCAGGTAAGTGGTTGTTGTTGTTTCATCATGATGATGAAATAATGAACGTATATACAAATATACATTTTTATGATGATGATCTTTGAATCCTTTCAATCACCAAATCACTGAATGATGATATTTATCCATGAATAATGAAATAATTGTTTATGGCCACTATTCATTTATTCATCATGGTTGTCATTCATTGATGAATTATTTCAAAATAATTAATATGGACATTTGGCATTGGGGTTCTTTGGGAATTTGTATTGAACCGAAACTTGTTCGAATTCGATGTCATGTTCATGTCGTCAATGAACCATTTGAATTCATCATGACGATAAATGCTCACATGTACTCACCTCTCATCACGTGTTCACGCCCACACAACATCATCAACATTCCATTGTCAATGACAACAACAAATCATCCTCGCATTGCTAAATAACTCCTCGCTTCATCCACGAATCATGACCCATCACATATTTGCCGTCTCATTCGCTCATTGGTACTCTAGGAAATCGCCGAAGCAATGCCCACTCTATAGGCAATGGTAACATGTTAGCAACATCACAGGGTCGATCCCAATCCATCATCAATGCAGGTGCTGGTAGCTTGGCCAATAATTCGTTTCATCTTCAAATTGCAAACAATGGCCATCATCATGGATCAACAGGTACACCACTTTCACCAACAAATCCGCTCCACAGTCCACAAACACTCACTGTTCCTCCACAAACATCTCCATCCAATAACCCAGGAAGTAGCAGTGGACCATATCCGGTTGGACTGGTTATTGGTCAAAAGTATAGACTTATGAGCAAGATTGGAAATGGTGCTTTCGGAGAAGTTTTCCTTGCAACCTTTACAACATCCTCGAACACATCTTCATCGTCGTCAACATCATCTGGAGAGCAACAACAACAACAACAGCAACAAGAATACTTTGCCGTTAAATTAGAATTAATGCCAACAAGAAATCAACAAAACATGGCTGGAAAACAACAATTAATTTATGAAGCTAAAGTTATCAATTATCTGTTTGGATCTCATGGCAGCTCGAGCCATTTAACAACAACATCAGCAAATTCAACACCAATTGTAGGAATACCGAGAGTTTATTGGTATGGATCTGAGGGCTCTTATAATATCATGGTCATGGATCTATTGGGACCTTCGCTGGAAAGTCTCTTTAAAAAGTGCAATCGCAAATTCTCTCTCAAAACTGTTCTCATGCTAGCGGATCAAATGATACAACGAATTGAATTTACTCATCGAAGAAACTTTGTACATCGAGACATCAAACCTGATAACTTTTTAATGGGTAGAAAATCCAACTCGACAAGTTCATCAACATCGCTCTCTAGTGACAACACAGTTTACATGATTGATTTTGGTTTATCCAAAATGTACATGAGTGACAAGGGTCACATTCCTTTACGGAAAGATAAACATTTGACAGGAACGGCCCGTTATGCAAGTCTGAACAATCACAAGGGTTATGAACAATCACGACGAGATGACTTGGAATCATTGGGTTATGTCTTGTTATATTTTCTAAGAGGAACTTTACCATGGCAAGGATTAACAGGAAAAACGAAAGAAGACCACTACAACAATATTTATAACAAGAAGAAAAATATTCGAATTGTTTCGCTCTGCAAAGGTTTACCCATTGAATTTGCCACATATCTCAATTACACTAGGGGTCTCAAATTTTATCAGGAGCCAGACTACATGTATCTGAGGAACTTATTCCTTAATTTATTTGTGCGAGAAAAGTATGCTTTAGATTATGAATGGGATTGGGTGGTTATAGAGAAAAAACAACGAGCAGAACAACAACAACAGCAACATCAACTACAACCACCACCATCACAACAAAAGTAACCTCAGCTTGGAATGCATGTGACCGACTTTTGTAGTGGACTACTTTTGAATATTGTTATCCTTGAAAAACTCCAGTTTTCTTTCCTTCCTCTTTGTCCTTCCCTAATCTTGTGTGTAGATTATATATGATTCTTCCAAACATGCTACTGTGAACCCGTCAAACCAACTTTGAATCATCCTTTCATTCCTAATCACCGCTCTTTGTTTCCTTTCTCTCTTCAGAATGTTCAAATTGTTTCGAAAATATATGTCCATAAAATTGAAATTAATTTGTTGTTATCACTGTTGCATTCGAGAATGAACAAATAAAGCAAACAAGAAAAAATGTCGGAAGAGCAGAGAAAAGAGCTCGAGTTGGTTTGGAAATCACAAATTACTCGACAGATCATTGATTTGACAAAGAAATGTTTTGAGAGTTGTGTTCCGAATCCAAATACGAAAGGTCTCAACAAGAGTTAGTATTTAGAGTGATGAAACATGTTGATTGAATTTTGTGTGGAATATTATTTATTTTTCAATTTATTCTTCAATAATTTTATGTTTATTTTGAATAATATTTATCTGCAGATGATAAAGTTTGCTTCCAAAATTGTGTCAGCAACTATTTAGACAGTGCAGCAATTATTTCGGCTTCATTACAAAGTGGACCACAGACAAGATGATCATGGCTTTTTGAAAAATTGGAAGAAATGCTAATAGTTGATCTAAGCAAAATATTAAATTATAACGATTGGAATTTTCAACATTGATATTTTTTAAATCATAATAATTTCACTAGACAGTGAGAGATTTCTTTGAACCATTGACGTTATCGTCACTATACGTAATAATGTTTGGATTTCCTTGTCCAAAATATTTGATCACAATGAGAACAATTTTTGTGAATTCTTCTTTCTCTTGTGGCGTAAAATGAGAGAAATTTTCGAGAATCCAAACCAGTAATTGATTCATGTTCGCTCCAATCGTGTCATTTGGAGGTTTATCAATGGCAAGTAACAAGTGATACAACCAGTCGCATCGTAACACATTATTGGATTCCTTACTTTGCACAAGTAAATAATCTGTAATCCATTGTTGCTTTTGTTGTTCGGAAGCAACACCCGTTTCGTGTGTAGGAGTTTCTTCATGATCTTCATGGGTTTCATCCTCATGTTCATCGGATGGTGTGAAAAGGGAACTAGCCTTAGTTGGAACTCGTCGCAATAAGGAATTATTATGAAAATTACTCACTGTCCAATGAATCATCTTGTTGAATAGAGCATGTGTAGTGACATAGTCCAAATAGCTGAGAAGCAAATTTTGAGTGGGCCTGTGACCCTGGTTAGAAGACTGTGAACATTGTGGTGGTGTTGCTGAATCTCCCTGTTGAGTATGTTTCTCCGCTGTTGTTGTTGTTGTTGGCATTGCTCGAGTGCTCTCCAGTTGTTGTTCTGTAGTCATGTCACTCGTTGAAAGGTCAACTGCTGCTTGTTCTTGGTCGTGTTTTTCATCCACCTCCTCACCCTCACCCGAATCAGACATGGTCTCACTTGTGATGGTAGTGACTGTTGCTTCAGTGGTTACCTTATTTGCTTGAGTACCTCCTCGTTTTCTTCCTCTACGATTTTTCTTCTTCTTTTTGATGGTTTCTGGATTGTTATGTTGTGCCTGTTTGTTGATCATTCGCTCCCATAAAACATAAACATTCTCCTCCCCGAGACAATACGTTTTCCACTCATCATAATTTCCATTGAGCCGAGGACATTTGGAGAATTCATTAGACTTTTGAGAGGTACTGGATGATGAGCCCTTTGATCTTAATTTCTTGTCGAGTTCAAGCTGAACATGTTCTCTCGTCTTGGTAAAATTTGTTAAGAATTGATGTTCCCATTGTTTTGTAATAAGAATTGGAGATTGATTGGTGTCACTGGTTCCCATAAACGCATCAAATAAATGGAGAGCTCCATACAGTGATGAATCCAAATCTCTAATACTTGTCCGATTTTTCTCAAATTGTTTAGAATCAATATTGGTTGCTACTACTGTCTTGGCACAATAATTTTGTGCTTCATATCGAACATTCAATAAATAACGTTGTGCTTCATTGTCCAATTCATCGTCCAAGTTTTCTTCTTCATCGTGTTGCATGGGATCAGATGATTCTTGAGGAGTAACTTGAGCATTGTCAGAGGTCTTCTTTAAATCATGACTGAAAAATGATTTAAGCCATTCCTTCTCGGGAGGTTGCCAACCAATTTTCTTTACTGTTTGTTCATCCACAATATAAAATGCTTTTTGATAATGTTGTTCATCATGTTCCTCATTGATATTTGCTTGTTGATTTGATTGATTAGATTTCTGAGATGGCTTCTTTTTCTTTCGTTTTCTCTTTTTTGAATTTTCAGTTCCTGCAGAGTGTAGTTCCTCATCTTGGTCCGCAATTATTGTTTGCTGCTCCTGCTGTTCATTGTTGTCCTCACCATCATCGTCATTCATTTCTTGTAATAATTCTATCGGATTTAAATGAATGGGAACAAACGTATCATGATCCTCGGGAATGGATTCTTCCATATGATCCTCATAGTTTTCTTGATCCAGTTCCTCATGATTATTTTCATCTTCTAAATCCTCAACATTTTCTTCTCGTTGTTGCTGAGTTACGACATCTTCTTGCTCCGAAAGCTTGACTCGCTTTTTAGACATTTTTTTTTAATTTCTTTCATTTAATTCATCTTCAATGAAATCAATTGGGTGTTCGTCGTTGAACATGAATGAATATTTAAATAAGCTAAATGGTTTGATCCTTTGTTTTTGGACTCGAAATGTCACAAGAAAAATGCCATTTGTTTGTTTTTGAACAATTGTATAGAAACATTTCATTTTCGTATCATTGCCAGAGAGGTCACCCACAATGATTCGAACTCAAATCCAGTCAAATCGCCAAAATGTGTTTTAAACAGTATTTTGTTCACTTAATTGGATTTTAAAAATTCCATATCAGGTCATCTTTTGTTAACGACCCATTTTTGGACAATTCATATTTTTTTCCTTATTTAATTTTCAAAAAAGCATCTCAGCTCGAGACTTCATGATAACAAAAATTCAGAAGAAACACACGCGCTCTCAAAAAAGAGAAACACAACATTCCGATCATCATTGGTTCATTCTAAAAAACCATCATGACTTCCATGCTCATCATGATGAAAAAGCCTCAACATTCGGATCATCGAGAGTATTACAATATTCTACTCCAGGATCATACGAATTCCAACCGAATTCATTCATTACACTTGATGGAACCCGTGGTGAGTGTAGAACCTCCAACTCAGAGTTTTCATCATGAACTTGATATTCTTCATCATTCAATTCCTTCCTCGACTGGTTTCAATACTTCCTCTCAATCATCATCATGTCCTTTCATGAGAAATGTCATGAATGATGAAAGGCTGTTCAAACCTTCTGAAGAACCTGCACGTATTACCCAACCATCCTCTCAACATCAAGGCTTTTCTTTTCAAACTACAAATACATTACACTGTCATCAAGAATCTTTTGAACCTTCTCAACAAGAGAATTTGAGTCCAAAATCAAAATTTTCATCTTCACTTCCTTATTTTGTTCAACCTTTGAAAAAACGTAATCGAGAAAGTTATGAATCTCTTTGCAATCAACAACATGTGAAACATTTGACGCCTCCTCATCATGACGTGTCAGCATTCGGTGCTGTTCTTCCTCCTGTACATAAAATTGCCAAACGTCATTCACAATTGATGGGACGAACATCACCTCCAATTACAACGCTGGAACAAGAAGACACTTCTTCTGCCAGCAGCCAACATGAAAATGATGTCAGCACAACCACTACTGAATCATCATACTCGTCACAAGACGATCCAAATGATGAACACACTTGTACGACATCCAACATTGAACCATCCCATTCCTCTTTCACTGTAGAATATGAACTTCCCAAACGAAAATCAAATCGTGGTAGAAAACCAAAAGCAAGAAAAGTCAATGTGAATGAAGGACCTTGGACTGAGGAAGAACATGAACAATTTCTGAAGGGTTATCGAGAGTGTGGCAAGAATTGGAGTAAAATTGCTGATTTGTATGTGCCTTCGAGACGAAGGACGCAAATCGCTTCACATGCCCAAAAGTGGTTCAGAAAACAAGATAAAAAGTAAAAATTAAAAATTAACTTTTTTAGATCTCAAAAAGCTCAACTTGTCAAACATGTCAAATGCCAACACTCAGTTAGTGAATAAATAAACCCACATTTCTTCTACAATTTTCCATTACTACACTTCTTGATGGACGTCTCCACAATTCCTTTCACATTTTCATAACGTTGTTTCAACTTTTTCTTATTAAATGCTTCTTTCTGTGCATCAATATACGCCATCTTATTCAAATAATCCTTCAACGAGGCAGAGGGAGTACTCTCTTTCAACAAATCCAAAACTAAATTATTAAACGTCGAGACAACTCCAGAAAAATCATACGAAATTGAAATGGGTTCTCTTCCAGAACGTTTCACAGTTGGATTTTCTTCCAAATTGATATACTTTTTCGATTTTGTTTTTTTAGGTTTCAATTCTTCTTCCATATCGAAGGTCACACAAGAAGGATCGACCACAAGAGCATATGGCTTTGTGTCATCTCTCGAAATGCTCACATTCTTGAAATGAGTTGGGAATAATTTTTGATAATATTCGACAAGTTCTTCAAATTTTTGTGAAAATTCTTGACGACTTGAACTCTCGACCATTTCCAATTCCAAAATTAATTCACGTTCAAATGTTTGGTTCAGTTGTTGAATGAAACAATTTAACGTGGAAGATGTTGCATCTTGTTCTTTTGTTTCGCCACTGGTTGGATAAGTCGAGTTAGAATCTTCTAGAGCATTCTTCAATATTAACATGCAAAGTCGAGGTCTCTTGGAAGGAATGGTATAAGGCATGAAAATGGAATTTTTAGGTTTTGAGACAATTCCTAAATTGTCAAAATCCATAGAGCCAGCATTGGTTAATTTCCACTCGAGAAATTCTTTAAGGAGTGTAATGTCTTGAACGAACATATCGAAGGAGACTTCACGTTCTTGTAAAAATTGGAGCATGAGAGCAACATTGTAAATTTTGTAATTGACATGTGGCAGGTAGGTTGAAATTGGATCATCAATTTCTTGGACAGCTTGACGAATAATCGATGCTTCTTTTTCAATCATGTCGTAAAATTGTCGACTAGCTTCCTTTTCATATTTCTTTGATGTTGGCTCAAATTCATCAAAATAGGAAACGTCAACTGTCACATTGGGAGATATTTGTTTAAATGCTCGTTCCAACATGTGTAAAGTCTCCGATTCAATAAAATGGTGTAAAACCTTTGGTAAATACGCATCGAGTGATCTTGAAATGGTCACATACGCTGGTAACTGTTCTTGAGCAACAATTAACTTCTCCAACTTGTTCATTTGATCCATAATTTCATCTCGCGTTAAATATTTCGAAGGTAATCCACTTGGACAAACTCCAAACATTTGATTCACTTTACAGTATGGTTTCACAGATGGAAAACCATAATTCACATCGAGCAGTGACAAGTAAAAGTAATTCATATTTTCCAAAAAGATAATCACAAGTTTGGAAAGTTGATACAAGTGTTCGAGAGCATGATGTGAACCTTTGCAAAATAATTCTAAAATTTCTGGGCCAAACACTGAGTCACCAATCAATTTAGATTTCTGTACGGGTTGCTTGGAAAAGATACTATTTTCATCGAACATGAGTCCTCTAAAGAACATTTCATGAAGTAAATTAGAAATTTTGTTCCTGTTAAATTTTTTCACCTGATCCATGGAAAGTGACATGTTTTTTGTGGGCTCATAAATTCTTCGATCCAAACACAAGATGGTCTCTTCTTGAACCATTTCTTCCAAGACCTTAAAAAGTCCTCCATAGGTTTTTCTTGGAACAATATTGAAGAGCATTTCATCGTCTGTTGAAAAGTAATCAAGATCAATATCCAATAAATATGGTGTGGAATTAAAGAATTTGGCTTTGTCTTCAATCACATTTCCAGATTGAAATAATTCATCCGTATTGTAGACATCCCATTGAATTGGAAATGACTCGTGTGATGCATTGTGAAACGCTTCAGTTTCAACACAAACTCCTTCTTTTGCAATTTGAGCCAGAGTATGAATAGGTTTGGTCAAAATCTTTTTTCCATTTCTGTGGTGAATATTCCATGAGTAACCATCTGGATTTCGATAACATAAAAAGGTCGATTCGACATTTAGAGAATTTGCAGCTTTTGTCAAATCTTGAAGAGTTTGTGGTGGTAATTTCATGGCATTGGCTCTCACTCCCAACTCGGCATTGTATCGACCTGTGTTAAAATTGTAACCTCCTCCTTCGAAATTACTTTGAAGCCAAACCACTCGAGGACCAACTAATTCCAAATATTGAGCGACTGGAATGAAATCTCCAATCGAAGTGACTGCAAGAAGCTCTGTCATTTTCTTATCATTGAAAGGATGACGCTTTTTAGTGACATTTTTTGCAGTGACATAATCTTCTTTTGCCCCAAGTGGTGTGTTTTGAATTAAATCTCTAAAAGGTTTAAAATTATAATAATGTTGTGGAATTTGTGCATCGGAATGAGAATCAATATGAAGCAATGGAAGACCTTGAAAGTTTAAATTGTAAACATTTTGTTGTTGATCTGCAACAACATTCGAATAATTCAATCTTGGAATGAGTCCCAATTTGTGAGCTCTCACCCAGAAAAACAATGAAAAATGATGCTCATCAAACACTCCGACATGAACCTTTTTTCTTTGTGTCAATGTGTTCTTTTGAAGTAATTCCAAATATTTCACATAGGAAGGAGTTGAACTGATAATGGCCGGAAATTTAGAACGAGTATTCACAGTAGGATATTGAACCGCTACGGTTCTCACTGGCTTTTTAAATAAAGTTGGCATTAATTTTGAAAGTTCCAATTTCAATTCATCATGATGGAATGTGAATAAATAAATGGAAACAAGTCCGATCGTGATGGGAAGAATGAAGAAGGTCCAGAGAATGAAAGAATGTTTGCAACTTTTGGATTCTGTGTTTGTCAATTTTTGTGAATTTCATTCCGTGGATGATGATGACAATTAGTAAATTTTAAAAAAAAACATACTTGGGGGAGTGGTTGTGTTGTCAGATGTCGTTTTAGAGTCATCGGTCTTTTTGGTTGTAGGTGTAATTGTTGAAGAAGGAACGGAATTATTGGCAGCAGCATCTTTTGGAGAAGAGGATGACGATACTGCGTGTTTTGATTTTGCCATTTTTTTTATTGACACAATTTTTGATCGATCGTTGATGGATGTCGATTGTAATGAAACGGATGACTTCACAATCCAGTGTTATTACATTATGATAGTTGAACATGTTGAAAGTATAGAAGGTCTCAATGTTAAAAGTTATTTCATAATATTTTACAAAACACAACTGTCAAATGCCAACTCTAAATTTTAACATTTTCCTTAATTGTCCATCCACGCATTCCATTTATTCCTCATTTACCACATTAAATACAAATTTAACACACAAAAAAATGGTCAAAACAACCACACGAGGAATTTCTGAATACGATCTCATCCATTGTCCTCCCACGCACACCTTTCATCCAACCACAAAGAAAGAACTTCGTCACTATCATACTTCTCTCGAAGAATCTCATTCTCCAAAATATCACTACGTGACACCTGGCAGTTTTGAGCAAATTGAGGAACATTCGAATGCACCTCCGGAACAAATTTCTAGATTGAGATTGGACATGTTGAAGCAAGAATTTGAGAAGGATAGAGAGGAAGGATTTCCAGGATGGAATTTAGAGGACACTTGGATGAATAAGATTTAAAAAATGAATTTCACAAATTTAGTAATTGATAAAATGTACAATTTCTAATAATGGTCTTTTTATGAAACTGACCTTTGAGCCTTGAAAAAACCAATGAAAATAGTTTAAACACTTTCCGAATCAAGAGCCAATTTCACTCATAAAACCATTTTATTACTTTCCTCAAATACAACTTGATTGTTGGATCAAAATTGTAAAATCACAAATCCTTACAACCACACATCCCTCCTTCCATTCTTTTTCATTTGTAAAAAAACTACAACAACAACTTGTCGATTACCACATAATCCAATCTTGTACCCTCATCTCCAAGTTGTAATTATTCGGTTGTTCAAAATGTCAACTACTTCAACAACCTCATCCCCTCCAAGTGCTTCATTCATTTCACAACAAGCCATTCTCAGACCTTTCCAAAGCATTCCCATCTTGTTGAGAAACTTCTCAGCCATCATGGGACGAAGTAACTTCTTCCCGATCGACACTCAAACCTTTTTCAAGGAATTATTCGAAGCTTTGGTGGTCACCTTGTTGTATCCAGTCATTACATTCATTGGATTGTATTTACAATTTTTAAGATGGATTTGGACCATGATCTTTCGTGTGGCTGTTCCAACTCCTCAACAATATTCAGCCCAACAAATTAAATCTGCCATTATTACAGGAGTGGGTTCTCAGTCAGAAATTGCAAAATCATTGGCATTGAGTTTGTGTGAACAGTGGCGACGAGATGCATCTCAAGATCATAAAATGTTGACACTTGTTGGAAATGACGATCGTCGATTGAATCAAATTCGTGAAGATCTCTTACGTACATTGGGAGAGGACTATCCAAAAACTACTGAAATTCGTGTCAAAGTATGTTCCCTAAATGATGAAGAGAAAATTCGACAAGTGGTCACTGAATATGATTATGATTTGGTCATGACTTGTCAGGAAGAGAAATATACCAATGCGGTAGAGAGAGGAAGTGTTGTTGGACAACAACCAAATCTTGTGAAGGAAAAGACCTCTCCTCGTTCAACTTCTCCAAAACGAGATGTGAAAGGTTCTTCCGTAAATGGTAATAGAAAAGGAGAAACCAATGTTCCAAGCAGCAGATCCAATGAAGAAGCATCCAGTAGTAGTAGTAGTACTATTACTTCTGAAACTTCCTCAACTCTCAATATCAATCCTGAACAAGTGCAATATCCACTGAACGAAGATGAAATTCGCTCCAATTATGAATTTAACATTTTTGGCACTTTGAATACGGTTTTACCAGCAATTCGTCAATCTCGTGAAAGAGGTCTTACTGATTCTCCAAAACATGTGGTCGTTGTAGGAAATGCTCCTTCTCGTCGAGGTATTGATCAACAAATCTTTGGATCAGGACCTGGATTCAATTCATTGCTTGAACTTTCCAAATTGGTCGAAGGTGAAGTCAGAAGAAGTTCTTTACGTAGTGGACTCGCAGGACAAAAGGTCGATCCAAATGATTTCCCCAACGCTTCTCAACTCGTTTTCCAAATCGTTACTCCATTGATTTGTCAAAATTTAACATCAACTTTGGGAATTACTTTCAATGAATGGATTTCTCGAGTTTTTAGTGAATCCTATTCTAGTCGAAGAGTTGAAAAGAGAAGACAACGTGAAGGTGTTCAACAAGATGTTACTTCAATTGATGAATCATCCAGAGAAGGAAGAAGAACTTTGAACACAGATGAAAGCGTCAGAAATGAACCACAATCTCAACGTGGAAAGGATCAATCATTGAGTGAAATTCCAGTTCAGGTAGCAGACGAAATTATGAGAGGTGTGTACAGAGGTGTGGATGTGATTGATGTCAATTCTCCTGTGGTGTATGCTGCTTTGAGATTGTACAATGCAATTCCAATCAGTGTTCAACATATTATTTCGACCTTGCTACAATTCAATAATGAGTAGGAATTTTTCTATTCAGAATTAAACATGTTCAATAAATATTACCGTCCTTGATTTTCGCGAACGTGAGTTTTCAACATGAGCGTTATTGAATACCCCAAACAACGTTCATTGTAATAATGCGGAGAACCAACCCGGCGAAATTCGAAAAAAAAATGTCTGGTAAGTAAGCCTTAATTTGCTTAATGATTCGCTTACACCGCGCTACTCTTCTTGTTGGCTCATTATAAAATTCATCATACCTTCCCTTGATGAATAATGGATGCGGCCTTCATTTAGAAATTCCTCAAGGAAACGCTGCAAAGGGTGAGAAAATCTTCAAGGCCAAGTGTGCTCAATGCCATACCATCAATAAGGGTGGTGCTCACAAGGTTGGACCAAACTTGTGGGGTATTTGGGGTAGAAAGTCAGGAATGGCTGAAGGATATGCTTTCTCTGCTGCCAATAAGGACAAGGCTGTTGTTTGGAATGAACAATCCCTCTTTGAATACTTGGTAGATCCTAAGAAGTATATTCCTGGTACAAAGATGGTAAGTAGGGCTTTGTACAAGTGTTGTTGTATTCATCATCATTCGGTGGTGATTTTTCATTATTTTCTTCACTCGTGTCCTATGGTAATAATTCGGAATGGTCGTTAACACCATGCAACAGGTCTTTGCCGGTATGAAGAAGCCAAACGAACGTGCCGATTTGATTGAATACATGAAGACTGCTTCCCAAGAATAAGCTTGAGAATCACATGATCATTTTCAAAACCACGCTTGTCCAATAAACGCTCTTTGGTTTTGTTCAATTACACAAGCAACATTATTCGTGCTCCGTTTTGAAAACATCATCAATTCTCCACCGGAAGATTTTCTCAAATTTCCTGTCAATCTCTCTTCCCACTCACGGCTGTGATGTAAAAACATACAAAAAGAATCAACACAACAACCACACACTCCATGTCATCACCAAGCAAGCCAACACAAGGAGATTCCAAGAGCGTCATCCCACCAGGTACCACCTTCCGTCACAGAGTCACGTTGCCAACAAGATGGAGTGATGAAGACAATCAAAAAGTATTGAACAATGCCATTTACTTGACCTTGTTCGAGGAGGCAAGAACGGACTACTTTGGACCCAATACATTGAATTTATTGGATCCAGAGACATTGACATATCCTTTTGTGTTGTTAAAGGTTTGTATGATGATGATGACACAAATCCATCGGTTGGATGATGGATTTCAATTTTTTAAAAAATTTAATTTTATTTTGAAACGATCAAAATATTCGATTATTAATAATATTGCCAAAACATCCTATGCAATGTTGATGATTATTTTGACACATTTCAACATACGAATGACAGTGTGATTTGAGATGCATTGCTCCAGGAAAGGGTTTCAAACAATGTGATGTCTACATCAAGACCTCTCAAGTCGGAACCTCATCGTTCACACAACTCTATAGAGTTTCATGGGAAGGAACTGTTTGGTGTGAAGCTGAAGCAGGTATGTATTCGTTCATGCCAACTTTCATATTACTTAGATTGTTAAAATTTTAATCTTTCATCAACACAATGGTCATTCATACCTTAATTGTTTAATGATGAATTTTGACATGACCAAAATGTTTCACACTCGAAAACTTAATTCCCGAAATTGTTTCTTGATCCATTCGAATCATTATTTGTCAATTATACTTGTCCATACAGTCATTGTTTATTACAATTTTGCTAAAAAAACCAAAGAAAATCTTCCCGATCATTGGAGAGAATCCATTACCAAATACGAAAATTATCAATATCATCCAGTAGTGAGCTCTGTTCAAACCAACAAACAACTTCCTCTTCGTGTTGGAATGTATGCTGAAATTTCCAAGAAATACACACACGAACATGTGAAAAAATTCGCCGAATTGAGTGAAGATTACAATCCCATTCATTTGAATGCAGAATTTGCATCTAAAACTCGATTCAAGAAACCCATTGTTCATGGTCAATTATTAACCTCTCTCATTAGCGGTTTATTGGGAGCTCATTTACCAGGAGATGGAACCATTTATATGGAACAAACATATAAATACAAATTACCATTATTGGTTGGAGAGAGAGTGAAAGCTCGTGTCGAAATTGAACATATTGATCTTCAGAGAAAGATCGTGACACTCAAGACGGATTGTTACAAGTGTGAAGATTTGTCAAGTGTGGGAGGATCCTCAATTACGAGCTCGACAGGAAAGGAAACTCTTATCATGCAAGGTCAAGCGAAAGTGATGGTTCCTGCAGAGGTTTTGGAAGAAGGTCACAAGACAAGCAAGTTGTAATTTGTGAATTTGCTCGTGTTGTAACATTGTCTTTGAGGTTGACGATTTGTAATTTTGTAAATTAAAAATATTTACTCTTGAGTATTATTGTACTTTTTTCTCACTCCTCAATTTCCTCTTGTGAAAGTTCTTCAACTGAGTCGTAAAATGTATCATCTATTAAATTTGTACTTTTTTCCCACTCATCAATTTCCTCTCGTGAAAGTTCTTGAACTGAGTTTGGTGAAGTAACTTTTACCACAAAAGGTCTCTTGGTTGTCTGCTTGCCAAAAGGTAATACTGGATCTGTTTGCACTCTACTGCTAGGACTGATTTTTTGATAAAGCCATGTTGTCATGAGACAGTTCCAGAATTGACAATTTGTGAAAGTGCATTGTGAAAAAACCTCATCTCTGAGATCGGCATTCCTAAAATTGCATTCAGAAAACTCGCATCGAGCAAATGAATTAGCAAGGACATCATTCTTATTCCATTGAATATTTTTGAACTTGCAGTCTGAAAATGTGCATTTTGAAAAATCTATTTTTTGAAACTTAGATCCTGTCAAGCTTGTCTTCGGTTGGCGTTCAAATTCAAATTTACAATTATCCAATGTGCATTCTTGTAATTTTCCAGGTATATCTTTAAAATCAACGTTTGTGAAACAAGACTTTTCATATCTTTTTGAGGTAACCAAATACTTATGATGAGATATCACACAAGTCGTATTGGAGAGTTTACATGCCTTGACTATTATATCAAGCAAAGCATTCCAAAAACTATCCATACCAGTTGCATCTGAAAAATCACAATCTTCCATTGAGTTGTTATATTTTGGCACCTTACACCTTACACTTAGTGTCAGTGTCGTTTGCATTTGACACTTGAGTGCCAAATGAACGAAGTGTGATTTGTATTTGACACTTGAGTGTAAGGTGCTATTTGTATTTGACACTTGAGTGTAAGGTGCGAAATGGATGTTGATTGAAATGGAGGTTCTAGTATGTGAAACTAACCGTTAAACTTTGTTCTCAATAAAACCAACACTTCGTTCCTTAGTATCAAACAATTGATTAAAAAATGGTCAGATTCAACCCTTGGCAACTTCTTTCAGACAAATCGATTCACCATGAACATCTTTCTAAAGTTATTCAATATCCGTTGCCCAATATTCTCTACTCATATGAGGGGTCTTCTATTTCTGATAATTCTTTGAAAACGGGAATTCAATACAGCATCAAGTTTGGAAGCTACACATCCAAAATCATCAATCAACAAAAGCATAACCTTGCTCATGGATTATGTCGAGGCTGTTATCAATGT